>NC_142397.1:16293333-16433333 GCF_059441095.1 Idiotropiscis lumnitzeri | reverse complement strand
ACTCAGACAATCTGGAACATTTGTTTCCAGACAGCTATTGTGAGCATGTGTTTTTTTATTTTTATTTTGGCGAATAAACCAAAACGCCATTTAGTGACAAACTTAATTTCACATTGTAATACCATAGCCTCAGAACGAAATTAACGATGCTCCCAAATTGTTGGATGAGTCTACTGCATGTGCCGGAACACCCAGAGAGGCACAACACTACCCCCAGCACAGTAGACTTAACTTGCACTGGCAAGAAAATGAAGTTACACCCATTTTTACACCGAACATATGGATACAATACAATACAATTTTATTTGTATTGATACCTGTTTACCAAAATAGGCTCCCTGGTGTTCACATTTCAATTTGGTGTATTTTGTGTTATCAGTGACTCAACCAACCTGAAAGCAGAGAGAACTTACATCCCCAGAGAGAACATGTCGCTTCCTTCCAATATGCAGCTCAATGACCTCAGCACTTTGAAAAAGGGTGAGACTTGAACTGGGAGTCAGCCGCTAAACTATGATTTTGTACCAAAAATAGAAAAACTTAAATGAGGTTCATTATTCTCTTTAATCCATCATTAATATTATCAGAAAGATCAAAACAGTACCACAATTTTGCAAACACCTTTTGTATGTTTTCTGTGGACACAGTACACCAGTTTATTTCCACATTCCAAAAACGTGTGGATGGCTAGTTGGCAAGTTTGTGGCCCAGTGACTGATGGGCGGCCGGTCCAGGGTGTACTCCAACTCACCCATGAGCACAAATCAAATTTGATTGATACAGTGGATATAAAGTTTATCCACCCCTGTTAAATGCATGGGATTTGTCATATTAAAAACATAAATAAATTAGACCAAGTAAAATGAAACCTTTTCCTCCATGACCTATGACCTCTCCCACTGAATTGAAAATGAAATATTTTCTCGATGGAAGTAAAATATAAAAAAAAAAAATGATGTGACTGCGTATGCACACTCTCTTATAAGAGTGATGTGGCTTTTGTCTCGCACCAATTTAAATTCATAAATGAGAATCAACACACACCTAGCACCGTTTACCATCTAGTTAGCTTTTTATGATTTTTTTGATTTTTGCTCTCTCGCAGTGACCTAAAGCCAAAAAGACTGACCGGTATTTTGGACTGTTCATAGTTCCTTCCACCTTATTATTTAAGTCCCGAGTTCCAGCTGAAGAAAACCCAAAAGCAAGATGCTACTACTGCCATGCTTTACATTAGATAGTGAGCAGTTATTACATCTAAAAATGTTTAAGAATTATAGCCAAAATGTTCAGCCTTGTTTTAGTTAGACCATTACACATTTTCCGACTTGTTTTTGCAATACTTTATTGTCCAAATATGTCAAGTCTAGCCTACTAGAAAATCTGAAACTTCTTCTTCATCATGGCTACTTTAAATTGTGGCGGGTGCATGCTGACTCTCTTTTAACATGAGTTTGAATGTGATTCGTTAATTCTTAATCCCAGCTGAATCCCAATTCTAAAAGAGCGTGCGCACGTGTGCAACCACATTAAGTTGTTAATTTGTATTTACCCTCTCAGTTGTTTTTAGAAAACGAGTTATATTGGGCACATTAATGGTTGAAAAGGATCTATTTGAACAAGGGTGTGTAAACTTTTTATATCCATTTTTTGGGGATGTGACAAGATAGTACTCATTTCCTATGGAAGTGTAACAGAATAGTATCAATAACATAAAACCTACAGTATCACCATGGAGTAGAACGAAATATTCCCAATAAAGATTTTCCATCCAACTCTGCATTTCACTTACACTCTCTTAATATTTAATCCATTGCTCCGATGTTTGCACGTGGCTGGACCAAAGCACGAGAGAACACCCAACAAATCGGTGGGCGAGAGAAGAAGAAAGATGAGGAGGATGAAGATCTGTCTTTAGCCTACGCTGCCAGAGGTCAGGTGGCTTCTCCATTTTTTGCATGTGTGCAGTTGTGTAGTCATTCATTAACTGCTCTGTCTTGTCCCCTCGCCTTTCCCAGGCTTTGCCAGATATCCAATGGTGGGCTACATCTACAAGGTGAACAGCACAAGCAGTGAGGAGATCTGGCTTTGACTAACCTTAAAGGCACCTGACGAGTTATACAGCTGCATGCATGACTAGCTGGACAAAGACTCAGCAACAAGTCACCCATTTGTCCCTTAAACAATCATCAAGTTGGCTCAAAATCATCCGTGGGATCATACAAGGCATCGCTGATACAATCAATCAACAATTGTATTGACAAAATGTGCGTGACCTCCAAAACTGATGTGTTGCCATGCCATCTGTAACCATTCACTCGTTATGTCCTGCTGTTATTAAATGGAATGCCTTTATTCTGCTATGCACATTCCAGAATGTCCAAGATGATATACTGTATGAGAGATTTTGCAAAATTAATTTGATGCAAAATATGTATTTATATATAAATTATATCGAAAGTGTCATGCACTGTATAACAGTTTACAAATGCATATGTGTATGCTGCTGCATATAAAGATCGTACTGAATAAAGTCAACATGAGTATACAGCATTCGCCTCGACTGTGGCTCTACTGACATCCACGAGGGGGTGCTAAAAATACGTGTTTCTGGTACATGTGACTGAAGGGTGGTGATCTGTGCTCAAATAAGCAAGGGGAGTGTTGGTGCCTTTCTGTTCAGTAAAACTTCATGATTATGCTGTGTGTATACAATTCTGTGCATTTTTAAAGCAAGAATAGCAACTACAGAATCATATTGCATGTTCGACAATTGTGAACATGCACGAATGAATGTGTGTTGCAGGGAGTGAGACACCGCCAGGTGCTGTCTGTGGCTCACAGGGTTTTGATGCAGCAGTTCAGACAGGAAGTTATGCTGTGCTGTGGGTGACCGTATTTGCTTCCTGTGGCAACTTCGATGCATTTGGGAGTGAATATACAGTTTGCCACATGAACAACAGGGAAACAAAACTTATAAGAACAATGAAAATACATACGTATTTTGTTTTTGCTTTACCAGATAGAAGTGGTCTTTTCGCTTACTGCAAAAAAATCATCAGTGCAGATGAAGATGTACATACAAACGTGATTCTTGTTGTTGTTATTTCTTACCTTTCGCTCACACTACTGTAGTAGGCACCATTTAGTACTTGTGTAAAAAAAGTGTGGTACAAATAAACTACTGGTTTCACTTTTTACTAGGGTTGTCAAAATTAAAGCTTTAACTCAAGATTAGTTTTTTTTTTTTTAAATGTATGCGATTAAATATTTTAACTTAGTTAACCCCATTTTATTTCCTCCCAAAAAATATTTGCATATCTTGCAAAGCCAAATTGAAACACTGTACCATAATAGCTGTACAACCTTAGCACATCATCTCTGAACAAAACACTCTGCTTAAGTTACCACTGGGCCTTACAAACCAACACTGCTGGAGTGTGGCGATTGTGGGCAGTTTTGAGAAATATTTCTAAGAAAAATGCCCGTAAGGATGACTCCATTTAGATCGTATTCAATGATCAAAGAAAGCTACTAGAACAGTCTTTGAATCAAAATACACATCATATTTGGTGATTTTAGATTAATTACAATATATTATTCAAGTTAATACCTGTTATAAGCTTTACAAAAAATAGTAGTGGAATTTTTTTTATTAATTGCAATTTTTGGTGATTAATTAGTTAAAAAATCTAATCCCTTGACAGGACTACTTTTTACATAAAAAGTAAAAATTAAAACATAAAGACTCAAATATACTTACATACTAAAGTTGCCATGTAATACACCATATACATCAATTCATTTAATAATACAATACCCATTTTGATAACTTTTGAAAAAAATCCTCTTCTCTCAAAAGTCTTTCGCTTTAGTGCTCGTACTGAAAAGAAAAAAAAAAAAACAATCACTGAACACCTGGGACATGCGGAGACATTTTAGGGATCAGGCACACGGGGCATTCTGGACATCTCTGATTTCCCTTATCTATTTCAGTCTCCTTATGCATTGATATAATGGTTGCATACTCAGCAGATTTCTTCAAAACAATTCGGACACATAAAGGGATTTTATTTCTCTACACTCTATTATGTTAACCATATTCGATCTTGTCATGTGTGATCTTGAGAACTTCCTCCATCACCACTCAACCGCCAAGTGTATAAACAATAGAAGCAAAAGCAGAACTGTACTGAAAGTTACTGCCTGTTTTCAGAGACGTACTACAATACATGGCGATTAGTTGTCCAGAGCACATTCATCTCATGACCAGCTATTTGGACTTTCCTTTCCTTTCTTTTTTTTTAAGTCATATTCATCCAGTCCCACTCACTTCCTACTCTCACTCACACAGTTCAAGACAGAGACAAGAAAAAGTCACAACCCCAGAAGCACGAGCGATCTTAATGTCATGGTCGGTATTTTGCAATTTTGCGATTGTATTTTGTTTGCCTTAAATAGCTTTCTGTTAAGATTACCTTCTGATTTCAACCAGACATTATGACGTTTTGATGTTTCATATTTTGTATTTTAAGTATTTGCAGTAGAAGTTGAAAGTAAAAAAATGTGACGACATATCGCTCTTTTACCAGCAAAACCCAGATGGTACAATGAAAAGCTGCACTGTTTTATCTTCTTTTCTTCTCGTTTGGACACTGACTGGTGAGATTTTCTTATTCTGTCATCAGACGCGTTCGGAGACATTTCATTCTATTTTAACAGGGAACATGACATTTTCTCTTCAAATTCTCCCACAGAGTTTGTCTGGTGTGGTGAAGGTAATTTGATTCTGTTTAACTGCGACTTAATGAAAAGACACCGTACGGTAATACTTTATATGAGTTCATTAATGTTTTATGTTCCTCACAGGATCAAACACAGACATTAGAGTAAAACCTGGACGTGCAGAAGTGACTATTTTGTGTGGTGAAAACAAATATGTGACAAAGGATGGTGAGAATGTAACAATTCCTTTAAAATACAAAGATGAAAACTCTGGAGAATACATCTGTGCGGATCAAGCGGGACAATGGACTGGACAGAAAATATTTGTGAAGTTCAGATGTAAGTTCTTGTACCAATTACTTTACTACAGTATTAGAATTGTTTTATACATTTTGCAATGTAGATTTCATGACTTGGACAAAGGCTTGTACACATTTGATGAATGAAGTCCAATATGTTTTAATGTCAAAGCAGTGACACACTTGAGTTTTTTTTTTTTTTGTCCAGCTTGCGATAACTGCGTGGAGCTCGACCTGGTGTCCATATCAAGTCTAGCTGCTGGAGATTTGTTGGCTACCATTGTGCTCGGAGTGGCTGTCTATCTTGTCGCATCACAGTCTCATGCCTCTGTTATCACCTCTCAACACAGAAGTAAATCCATCTACAATATCTGTCCTTGTTCGAAATATTGGTTTTGGACAGGATGAAAAAGTTCAGCTTTTAGGACACGAACTGTGTTATTTAACAACACGGAAAGATATGGTGCGTTCAATTTTATGTTGTCAAGTGGTTGGATGAAATGAACTCATTCGGCCCCAGAAAGATTTTTTTAAATAAATGTATTGTCTATTTATAAGTGTATATGGCTCCAGATGATTTTATTTCATGCAACCACTTGACACAACAGAATTGAGTAAATACAACAAAAACTTCTTTCATTCTAACTTAGAAAGGTTAAACGTTGTTGCAATGAACAATTCTGATATTTCTGGATCTTACTGCTGTGTTAAATGTATGTTTCTGTTCAGGTGCTGACAGAAAACATCTTGTTCCGGATGAGCCGCAGAAGAGAGTCCAAAATGCAGATTATCAGGAGGTAAACTAAATCTTCAAACTCTATGATGCCGTTCTCTCGTTGGAAAATGAATAATAATTGATGTGCATGTCTGTTTTTCCCTCAGCTGAGACACATAGGTGGTCATAGAGAACTATATAACACCCTCTCTGACAAGTGACAGCCTGCTAGCCTACCCGAATAAAATATAGTGTGTCCATGAAATAAAGAATCAGTTCCTGAGCGCAGCTTTTTATAACGGTGTGTACCCCCAGTATCAAAGAGTTTCACATCTATCTTTGCTTTTTCTGTGTAGTGATGTTAATAAACACAACAGACACAAGACATTGTGTTGCAATGTATCAAGCGTGTTTGTCAATGTGAAATCCTCTGCGACAATCCCCAGCTCATTTACGACTCAAATGTGAACTTGCGCGATAGAATATGGATAGATCACAACAATGATGCAAATGAAGTGCTACGTAACTAAAGGCATGATTTTCCAGGAATATGAGCATCATATACTTTTGAGAACATCAAGCATATCTGTCTATCTAGATATAGATATACACACTGACACACTCTATATGGTAACGCCAGCCATGCTATATTAAAAACTATAATATACTGCAACAAAGTTTTTATAATATTCATTATCATGCCCAGTGCAAGTCTGGCGAGGGTAAATCACCGCATGGATGCAGATTTACGCAGACTAAGTTTTGGTATTTTTGCAGACCTCTGCAAGTGTTTGTGTGTGGGGGTGTACGTGTGTGTGTGTGTGCATAGCGCATATAACAAAGGGAGTTTTTTCGCTAATGTGGGCGTGAACACTGCAGACCTGCTCTGCATTTTAGGCTTGTTTTCTAATGGTATTCAGCAGTTTAACGATAAAAACTACTTTTTGTCCAAAAGGCTTGAACCTGATGATCACTGTGGCAAAAGTGCGAGTCGAATGCTGTTGCTTACTTATTTGCCGGGTGTTTTTTTTCTCGAAGATTTTCACAATTTGAGGGCCGGCCAGGCCCTTCCATGTCCCCTGCAAAGGGCTGGTTCGACTGTAGAGTAAATATTGAAGTTGTTGAAATAAATATATTACTCCATCTTCTAATCGATTATCGTTATTTTCAAAGTCAATGGTTGTTGATTAGCCTTAAAATCCTGATTGTGTAAAGCCTCCTTGCCATATTTATGGTATGAATAAAATCTGTTTGCCAGAATCTGTTTGCCTCCACCTTGATCAAATTCACTAAAATGCATGACAGCGTTTATGCCAAATAGTTAGATATGGATCAAGCAGGCATAAAGTTTAGTCTGCTTTCAGCCACCAAAATGTCAGGTGCACCGGGCATGTCAAAGGAAACGACCTCGGTATGCCAAAATGCCCTGCACAGCAAAGAGAGATGAGCTGAATTTTTCAAGCAAGTGTACCAAGGTTTGTGTCAGCACGAAAATATGTCAGTTTTTACGCTCAAGCGCTGCTGTGCTGTCTACAAATATGGAGCCCATTTGTGCATGCAACATTTCAATGTTGTTTTGCCACAAATTTAATATAGACGGTAATCTATTACTTTTTGGGGCAAAATTATACCAATTACTGTGGAAATGATGATTAAAAAATATGCATTATTTAAAAAATAATAATAATCTCAATGGAGAATTTTTACTTCTGCACTGAAAAAAAAAAACGTGTTGAGTTTACTCAGGTGGCACGGTGGCCGACTGGTTAGCACGATGGCCTCACAGTGAGAGACAGCATCGGGCGTGAGTTCGATCCCGGCTCTGGCCATCCTGTGTGGAGTTTGCATGTTCTCCCCGTGCTTGTGTGGGTTTCCTCCGTGTACTCCGGTTTCCTCCCACATTCCAAAAACATGCATGGCAGGCCGATTGAACACTCTAAATTGCCCCTAGGTATGAGTGTGAGCGCGGATGGTTGTTCGTCTCTGTGTGCCCTGCAATTGGCTGGCAACCAGTTCAGGGTGTCCCCCGCCTACTACCCGAAGATAGCTGGGATAGGCTCCAGCACCCCCCGCGACCCGAGTGAGGAGAAGCGGTACAGGAGATGGATGGATGGATGGATGAATTTCCTCAATTAGATTTTGTCAAGTGGTTGGAGTGTACACCAATCAGTCGAGAGTTTTCTCATAAGGTCCATCGAGATCCTTGCGAAAACAGAATATTTTCTGCATTTAACACAGCTCTTGTTTTGTCATTGGCATCTCAGTCACCTTGACAACAGACACACAGAAAACAGGTTGGACATGCATTTACTGATTGAGAAGGGATGACAAAAGAAAAGCAACATGCACAATGAGGGAGAGGCAAAAGAAGACAGAGGAGAGAAAGAAACTAGTTTTGAAAAGAAAGCCAAGCCTTGTCAGGCAGTCTAGGAGTTTCAAGTCTTGTAGCAGTCCATTAGTAGGCCTACAAAAAATGTGACCTTGAAGGAATGTCATGTTTTAGGAGCTGCTGGAAAAATGCTGTGGTGACAAAGTTAGTTGCCAAACTTCTTTTTTTTCACAGTAAAGGAGCTAACAGCCAAATGTTGCTTCAATTGTCTCTTTTTGTTAACCTCACTCAAGCAGGTGACGGCACCACGTCTGTGCATGTGGGAGCCGAACGGATATGAGCTGCGGCTTCAAGGCAACATCACGTCGTGAACCTCCACTCATATCTGCCAGAGTATCAAAATCATGTTTCCAACCACAAAAATGAAAAGAAAAGAGAACATTAACTGCATTTATTGAACTGTCATATAAAAGCATTTTATTTGGAATGGAAGTATACATTTAGTTTGAGAATTTAGTTGAAAATATTCAACATTACTGGGTACCATTTTCTGTTCAACCCAAAAATGGGCAACTATGACACTAAAAAAATAAAAAAGTTGTATAATGGTAAATAATGTAAAAACACACTCACATTCATCAAAGTGAGGGTACACAATTATTTGTTTATTTGTTTTAATATAGAGGTTAACTTATTTTCCGCTCGTGTAACAGGGAAGAAATTAGGTTAGTTTACCTTCATTTATCTTCCTGCCTTCTTCTGCACTTCCCTATAAGCCAAGTAGGTAATGGTCAGCATTTAGTTCATTTCTACGATAAAAATATGTCTTTGAGCTCTGCTCGCTAGTGATGGGAAAATTAAGCTTCATGGAGCACTTGTAATATATTTTTTTTACTCCTGCATATCTTGGGCTAAAAATAAAGGCCCGTGCAATGGAAATTAATAAAATCCTTGCTGCATTTTGAAACCAAAAGTGCCTTCTCGAGGAGTCAAAAATGATCACAGATGCTTCATGAAGCTTCATTTGTCCAAAATGACCGCTTGCATGGTTAATAATTTTTTTTTTACGTTATCCTGGTAAAATCGTAATGGATGTATTTCATTTTCCAATACCAAATTTCTGATGCACATTCATTTTTTACTAACTCGGAACATATCAGAGGTCCAGCAGATGATTTCTGACCTTCAAAGTCTCATTATATATAGCATTTGCAGCCCTTTATGTCCAATGCATCGCAACCATGTATGTCAGGTGTATTGTGTTTGGCATAAACATCCACAATACAAATGGGGACTTATGTTGCTGTGAATGACTCCAATTTACACAAAAAGTTGAACTTTTTTCCCATGGGAATTAGTGGAGCCATTATCCTACTTTGTGTGGTGAATTATCTTAATATTGCTTATGACGGAATGAGTGTGCCAATGTAAATATAACTCTATGAGTTGCCAAAACACAAGCACTGATCAGAGCAAAACCTCTCTTCATTCATACTAATTGATTTGTTGTTTCAATTTGTAACCTGCCACACGTGGCTCATCTTGATTTGCTGGTGTTGATGGAAGAGTATGGATCCTGGGAGCGGGTGCGCGTGTTCAGGTGCTGTCAACAAAGCAATAATGAGGATGTTAGAGGCTCACAATTTGGCATCTCGACTGACAGAATACATCACAGGTAGGTCTCAAAGTCACTACAGACAGTAGCTGTTGGATTTGATTTCTGATAAAGAGAAATCGAATAAGGCATTTCCTCCCTGTTTTTATTTATTCATCATTTCCCCCAAATATTTTGTGTATTAACATTAGAGATTTTAATCCGGAGGGTCTTCTTGACTAAAGAGAAATAGGAGAAGGAAAACAAGAGGAGTCTTATAATATCGGTTTTCCACAAAATATAATTAACCATGTCAGAGTTTGGTCCGCATTGCCGGCAGTAAGTCGGATTAGTTTCCAGTGAGGGTTGGACTCCGCCAAGGCTGCCCTTTGTCACCGATTCTGTTCATAATTTTTATGGACAGAATTTCTAGGCGCAGTCGGGGCGATGAGGGGATCCGGTTTGGTGACCTCAGTATTTCATCTCTGCTTTTCGCAGATGATGTGGTACTGTTGGCTTCCTCAGGCCGTGATCTCCAACTCTCACTGGAGCGGTTCGCAGCCGAGTGTGAAGCGGTTGGGATGAAGATCAGCACCTCCAAATCTGAGACCATGGTTCTCAGTCGGAAAAGGGTGGAGTGCCCTCTCCAGGTCGGGGAGGAGATCCTGCCCCAAGTGGAGGAGTTTAAGTATCTTGGGGTCTTGTTTACGAGTGAGGGGAGGATGGAGCGAGAGATCGACAGGCGGATCGGTGCAGCCTCCACTGTGATGCGGACGCTGTATCGGTCTGTCGTGGTGAAGAGGGAACTGAGCCAAAAGGCGAAGCTCTCGATTTACCGGTCGATCTACGTTCCTACCCTCACCTATGGTCACGAGTTGTGGGTCGTGACCGAAAGAACAAGATCTCGGATACAAGCGGCCGACATGAGTTTCCTCCGCAGGGTGTCTGGGCTCTCCCTTAGAGATAGGGTGAGAAGCTCGGCCATCCGGGAGGGACTCAGTGTCGAGCCGCTGCTCCTCCACGTAGAGAGGAGCCAGATGAGGTGGCTCGGGCATCTGTTTAGGATGCCTCCTGGACGCCTCCCAGGGGAGGTGTTCCGGGCATGTCCCACCGGCAGGAGGCCCAGAGGACGACCCAGGACACGCTGGAGAGACTACGTCTCCCGGCTGGCCTGGGAACGCCTGGGCATCCCTCCGGCAGAGCTGGAAGATGTGGCTGGGGAGCGGGAAGTCTGGGCTTCCCTGCTGAAGCTGCTGCCCCCGCGACCCGACCCCGGATAAGCGGCGGATAATGGATGGATGGATGGATGGATAATTAACCAACCAGTTCTGCAAATCTGCTTTTTGAATGCTTTTGACAGTTCCTTGAGACCACCCCAAGCCCCGCTCAAGAAGTGCACTACTGTTCAGGCACCCCTTCATTCTGATATCACTCCTTGCACGCCTGCATGCATGTCATAAATTTACAGCAGAGTGTGAGTATACACACACACACACACATATATATATATATATATATATATATATATATATATATATATATATATATCAATGTGTATTTCAACAACACACGTGCACACACACACGGAAACATGCCTCTCATTAATGTCTCAATATTTTTTTCCCACAATCAGAGGTTAACTAGAGTTTCTCTGAACAGATTTTGTTCAGCCTTAGTGAGTCCACTGTAGTCGACAGTTAAAATATGATGTTGTTCCCAACTGAACTCTTGTAAGAACATGTTGGGGTGGAAAATACGTTTCTACTAATCTTGTACTTACATCATATTCAGGAGAAGGAGGCTCCGGGCCTGCAGGTACTAAAACATTATGATAGAAATAATGTTATACATAATGAACATGAACGCAATCCAAATGTAAAAAAAGAAAACAAAAGGTAAAACTGTGCAGTATGAAAAAAAAATATTTGAGTATTCTTGATACATTATAAAATAAAATAATAAAATGTATGTGTATGTTTAAAGGTCACTTTTAACGTAAGTGGCATGTAAAAAACATACTGACAGAATTCATTGCACTGTTCCAATATTTCCAGTACCTTCAACTTCAGGTAAAAGCTGTTACTGTACATTTATTTATGACATGAGTGGGCATTTTTTACTTTTACCACCCACAGAACACAATCACTCCGTCACACTGTTCCTTACCTTTTGTACCCATTGAACTTTTCTTCTTGGTGCACTTGTATATGAGTATCATCAATGCAATTGTTATGCTCATATCTGCAGCAATGAGCATCCCGAATAGTGTGCCGTCCAGCTCGAAACAATCAGCGCAGACTGAAAGGAGGGAGCACACCATGTGAGACCTCAACATTTGGAAAGATAACATATAAACACACATACTGTGCGCACGTACCCTTGCCTTCCACATAGAAATAATATTTGGTTTTGCTGTTGTCATATTCACAATGGTAAAGGCCTTTGTTTTTGCCATCAACTGTCAAGGATTGGCTTGAAGTGTGCTGGAGTTCCCCTCTTTTGAACCAACTCCCCTTCTCTGGACATGTCATTGTGAAATTTTCCCTCCAGAATGACACTCCACCTTGTATGATAAAAGAAAATTCAGATGACATTAAGCGCGTCCTTTCAATCATCAGTTCAACTAAAACACAATTTTTTAATGTCTTAGCTCTCGTAACAAAATACTAATATCATACAAAAGTCAATAGTCAAAGTGTAATTTCATAATACAACTCAGACTTAATTTGAACCCTCATTTGTTCTACTCAAATACTAATTGTGACCATTTTCAATCTGTGGTCAACAACACCAATTGAAAGTGATTTCAATTATACAGCCTTCAAGAACAAAAAAAATCAAGCATTTACCTGTAGCCGCTTTCACAGCACTTATTATTAAAAGGTGGCAAAATAGCCAAGCGCTGATGTTCATATTCTTCTGAAGATTATATGTCAGGATTCTGTGTGTCCCCCCCTCCCGTAATAAGACTTTTCAGTAGTCAAAACTCCCCATGCATTCACTTCAACATTTACATCAAGCTTTGGGACCGAGCTCCTCTCTGTCTGACTTTCTCAATCTGACGTGCACACACGCGCACACGCGCGTATGCACGCACACTGCATAAGCACTATGGTAGCCATAAATTAAAGTGCCGTTCTGCCCTCTTATGGTATAACGGAGCACATACCGTACACAATGATAAAAGTGAAACATCAGAACGATAAAGACAAAACAAACATTCAAACGTTTTTTAAACGAGTTAATGGATACACGTCTTAATTATAATTATAATATTATAATAATTATAGCCTTAATTCACTTTGATTTGTTTGAAAACAATACGGATCTCCAACTCAAAATTAAGCATAAATACTGGGTAAACAGGAAATTACTTAGGTATTAATTGTGCAATCTAAAAGTAAACATCGAAGACTCAGCCTAGTTGGAACGTCATACCCATATGTTCTCTTGCTCAGCTATTTTCATTGTCATATTTACGCTCTTTTTTTCGTCCGGTTTATTTATTAATTTATTAATTAATTTACGTATTTATTTTTTTTTTTCCATAAAATATATACAACACAGCAATCGGGCAATCCAGTTAACACATTTTACATACACATACAACAATGTAATAAACACGAATTCTATATTAAAATCAATAAAATAACAGTAGTAATAATAAAGAAAACAAATAAAATAAATAAATCACTTTTCAAAACAGTGATATCAGTGAGCTACTCTTCAAACATTTCTGAAAGTATTGTAATTATTGCAAGAGACTTAAAATGTTTACCTACCACAATCAAAAATGATTTAAACCATGGGGTGGAATTCAGAAATGTACATTTATGGATGTAAAACTTAGAATTAGTTTTCCATTCTACGTAATCCATTTTTACGCAATTTGTAGTTCTCCAAATCAATCCAAAAGGCAGAATGGCTGGCGGGATAAAAAATAATAATATATCAGTCACACTTTGAGATTCAGTGGTACAAAAAGAACATTGCGGATTATTTACGTTTACAGCAGATGGCATTACGTCACGTTTTCTGTCAAATAAACGCGAACGTTCATCTTTCTTGCGCAACATCCATGGAGCCAACAGCAAAACAGGTTGGTTGAGAACCAAACATTTTTGCAATCGGTACGATAGCAAGGCAAGGAAAGGAAAGGAAAGGAAAGGAAAGGAAAGGAAAAGCAAGGGAAGGGAAGGGAAGGAGGCAGTAAGAAGAGTTGGAGGCATGCCACTGAGGTGGGTGGGAGGATTTGACTGACTTGAGAAAGATCAGTGGCGAGTCAGGACGCGTCCTTAGTGGTGAGACGAAGTACATCGAGGTGAGGACTCCCGAGTTGATTTCTCTCGCGCTCTCGCTCAAAGAAAAAGGAGAAGAAGAACTTTGCTGATTTTAGTCTTCCACGCTCAACGTGGGCTTGCTGGTTAGTCAGTCTCCCGTCGTCTTGATCACTGGACTATCTCCCAATGTGCGTAAAGGGGATTTTTTTCCTGTGTGGACTCGCAGCCTCAGGTGAGAGCATTTCACGTACGCATTCCTTCATTTTACATCAAACTAATACAGGACTTGGATACAAATTCCACATTGCTTTGAATGAGAATCAGCACGTGATTAATTGTTAAATCTGGGTGATAGCCTTGGGACCTTTAAAAGTACTTTCAAAGACGGAGACAATACTGCGACTGTGGAAGCCCCGGAGGGATTTCAACCTGCGTCTTGGAGCGCTCGTCATGCGTCATAACCTGGCGCAGTGGGGCCTTAAGGGAGGAATCAAGGGTGGAAATAGAATGCCTTGGCAGTAATTGCCAATCAGACAATTGTCAGTGCGACATTTTGTTTTGCCTCACTCATTTCCTCCCTTTTACTGGAATGTATATTTAATGGCACAGTTTGACGCACACAGTCGCAGGATATCCCGGATATGCCCATTGACATCACAACACCATGCCTGTACACAATGAAAACATAATAAGATGCTTCCGGTTAAAGCTACTTAGGTGTCAATGCAATGTCATCAATTAATCTGTCAATTGTAATGAATAAAGGTTATAATCTCAGTTAAATTGATTATAATGATTGTTCCCAATAACTGTCAAAGAGCTAGTAGCTTTAACATGTATGCTTCCAAAGTATCATGTGTCACTATTGATGGAGCATCAAGGAAGACGTCATGGACGCAAGTGCTGAACAAATAAGAGTACGTAGATCGGAAAAAGGTGTGTTTTAACCGATCACAATGCTACGGCATTGAGTCACTGCAATCGCATATTGCGGCTATCATCATCCTGGCAAACACTGAATGTCGTGCTCAAACAAGCACATCGTTTGTTTTTGTGAAGGGTTGACCTCAGGGCATAAAATTGCAACCACGTATAAAAAATAGGTATTATCTCATAAATATCTCTCTCTCTCTCTCTACATAACACCTATAATTTGTCAGAAAAGCTTGATCATATTGCGTGAACGCTGAATTCCTGAATGATTCCTTGATGCTTATTCAGCTTGTACAGTTTGAACAGATTTTGTTACAGGTGTAGAGCGAAAAAGAAAACCATTTACAGGGATTGTGATACCTTTTGTTTATCAATACTTCTGTGGGGATCAGCCGATCTTGCCGTCCCTTTAACCTTCATAGACACTTCTATAAGATTGAAGTTTGTACATAAACAGTTTAACCAATAATTATAACAATTCTGGTAACTACTGGCGGTAGCCTTAAAAATACATTTAGTTAGAAATTCAAGTTTAAGAAAATGTTACATGCAGACGGCAAAATTTACGAGTACTTATATATACTAGAGTGAGTGTCCTCTCTGTTCAAACAGAATTTTATTTACATTATTTTTGGGAGGCAGGGTACTTTATTGCCTTCCCTAACGTGATCATACATAACGAGGCTTTTTTAAAGCCAACAATGTTGACATGCGCCAACCTGTCCTGACTTTCTTGTTTAACACACATACATTGCACAATACACACATACACGCACTTGAGCGAGAGAGAAAGAGAGAGAGAGAGAACAGATGGCCGTTGTTGACTGCGGCATTCCGGCGCTTCCATTGGTTGTTTAGGCTTCAGCTTCATTCTGTTGGCAGTTGTACTACGTTGTTGACACTCTTTGCCAGGATGTTAACAGTTTGACGGTGTCTTTAATCTAACCACAACAGTGGATCAGTCTAACGAGGCTTCACTTTGATTGTTGACATGCTGAGCTGTGTTGACCACCTTGGAAGGATGTCTGGCCTTTGAGTCGACAACTGCTCGAGTGTAAGATCATTGTAATGGCCAGCACAGAGGACTCAGGACACATCTTTGGAAGCAAGGTGCTCCTTGTGAAGTGTTTTAGACGAACAAGGCTATGTTCGCTTCAAACAGGGATTCGGAATATTGATGGCTAAACAGGATAGGTTCTTTGGTTGAGTCAAGGTTCAAGTAGTGAATCTGTGACAGTCAGTTTTCCGAACCAGTGTGCAGTTGCAGTGCAGCAAACACAGTTTTAAGGAATTTTATCTTGCAAAGCAGCAGAACATGACAGCAATGTTATCTTAAAAATTCATCCTGGCAAGCTGGTTTGAGTGTTGCAGGTCATAAAAAAAAGACCTGGTGAATAAGAATCTTTTCAGGAGCGCAATGGGCCTGGTTTAGATGTGCTAAAAGTATCAACTTCATGATTTTAAATAAAAATGTATCAATAAAAATGCAAGAAAAGTGTAGGTGCGCGCGAGGCTGGCAAGTGGTGAGGTAAGAGACATTGCGCCAATGACGCAAGTTTAGAGTGAATAGATAAAACACATTTTTGTTCAGAGAGCCGCAATTAATAATCAATAAGTAATCAATTGCTCAATTAATTGAGAAATATTTGGTAATCGATTAGTCATTTAGAGACCTTTGTCCAAATCCTTTTCAGCCTCTCAATTGTAAATATTCTCCGACTTCTGACTTATTATTTTTGTGTTGAATCAACACATCTGCCTTTACTGTCCTTTGGAAAACAGTGATCAACGTTTTCTTCTTAATTAATCCAACCAGTCACATTAATAAAATTAATTAATTTATGTTTGTGCATTTTCATCAACGTCACTGTTGAAATAATGTCCTGTTTTTTTAATATAGGAATGGAAGCGAAAACTTCACTTTTTATCAACAAAATACCCAACGGCTGATGGATTGGTCACCATTTAATCGCCTATTGTCAACCCACTGCGACTTATATAATAAGAAACAAGTTTTTGGAACGTGGGAGGAGGCCAGAGCACCTAGAAAAAAAAAATTCAAACATGGAGAGAACGTGCTAACAGGAAGATACAATATTCAAACCGAGAACCTCTTAACTGTGAAGCACAATAGGTAACCACTACTTCACTTTTCTGCCAAAAATGTAACCAATTTCAAAGCTCGAAATATTTTTTTTCCTTTGCGGAGCAGTTTTGCGAATCATTGACTTAATTTGAGGGGCAACATTCTTATTTTTTGGAGCAGTTTTTTTTTCATCTTAATCCTGAAGGAATGATTTTATTACAGTAAGAATATGACATTATAACAAGTGGGTACTTGATTTTCTATTGTGAAAACAAACAAATATTCCTGCTAATCTGAATATGTTATACAACTTGTGTATTAATCATTTTTAAACCGTATATGGCTCTTCTTTTGACTGACAGCGTAGTGTACGGTAATTAATTTACGGTTCTATTTAGAAAATAAATTATTATTTTGCGTGCTAATCTGTTGTTCAAAGTTGAATGTTCTCATCTTTAACACTGCTCCAGCCAGACATCTGAGAAAAGTGGACTTGATCACCCCAAGGACTTAATTCCGTTGATAAAAACGGTAGATGTATCAGATTCGGTTATTTTAGAAATATTTATTTGTACATTATATATATTTTTTTAATTGGATGTGATTATAAGTTCAGTTTTAAGGTAATAATGTTTTTTTTTAATCAAATATTGGATGGAAAAAATAGTTATTGAACACATGAAGGTGATTTTCAAATGACCAGTTGTCTGTAAGGTGTGTACTAGTCAGACAATACACGGCAACATTCAATCGTAGTTGATGAATCACAATCCGCAACTTTTTTTTTCTTTTTTTCCCTCCATTAACTTTACTTTCTATGCATTCTTTGTACTTGACCAGGCGTTTCAGCTACATTGTATTCTCTTTAGCCTTCACTGCTGCCAGTTGTGGTCCACGTTGTTCTGTTTTGGGATGTTTAGTGTTCCTACTGACATTGCACTAGCACTAGAAACTGTAATGTGTCATCTTTTCCATTGTTAAACATAGTGCAGTTCACATTTGCTCTTTCATCATAACAATAACGTTTTGCTAACACACTCTGGAAGTTTGGCAAAATATAGCAGTTGTTACTCATGTATGCATATAAAGTCCACGTAGAGTACATTTCACTAGTCTCTGTCCTCCTTTGCTCATATACTGTTACCTGAAACTGTTCTTTCAGGCTTTGAATCCTGACCATGAAAGGCATGCCTTGTTTGAAAAAGCCCCCCCCCATCAAAAAAGAGTCTTCGAAACCCTTCTCAAACAAGACTAGAGTCTCTTTGTAATACACTGAGCTATTCATGTTTTATCCATGTCCTAAGTGTTTCCTCCACAACTGAAGAAACAGAGGCTCAGGTTCCCATTTGCTGCTCCCTTTGTTTCTGAGCCATGAGGAAGAGAGGAAAAACACAAATCAACCTGGCATAAAACCGTTCAGTACTTGATGTGCCCAGCCTTGGAGTCACGTCCTATCGCCTAATTAAGACATCAGGTGTTGCAGCTCTTCTGTTAAATGCATTAACACCTGTTGGTGACCACACAGGATGAAATCATAAATCCAACACAGGTCCTGTCTCCCTTGCCGTTCTTGTCACTTGACCCTTTGACCCTAACCACAGAGAGTCAACAAAATCTAATAAGATCCAATACACGGCAAGTTATAGAACCTTTATTAGAAATGCTTAGAATGACGTTACATTGTGCTGAGAGGTATTTTCTATAGCTTGTTTTGCTACATGAGAGAAACTAGTAGAAATTACTCTCAGTTTATAGTTCCATTTTTTTATCTTTATAGTTTACTTAGTAACTCACACACTGCCATTTCCAAGTTGACTTCAATATTTCAATAACATTTTGCATCAGGGAAGGGTCGGTCGGGGAGCATCTGATGTTCCACTGTAAATTTCAAACTTTGCTAATGCGCAACCACCAGTAGATGGCAGCATGCCCCATTTTAGAGATGCGATTAGCACAGTTTATGAGTCCACTGGGAAAATCAGCCGAATTTTATTAAACTTACCTTTTTTCTACTGCTGGTTATAAATGAACGGTCAAAATCAAATATTTTTTTTCCAGGCGAAAGGGGAGAGTGTTTTCTTTCATTTCGGAGAGTCAGTGTCTGTATAATCACAATATCTCAAATCGACCTGTTTGTAAGATATTTAATAATATGACTTTACAAAACTGTATTTCATATTTCAGATGTTGCTTGTCTCTCAAGCAATAAGAAAAGTTATCCTTCTTGGTCTTATGGAAACATAGTGGGGATTGCAGGTGAATTTACCTCACACGCGATTAGATAATAGATTTGGAGTCCAAGATGGCAGGGTGGACATTTCTTCCTCATATAACGGCTTCTGTATATTATTCCAATTTTAGCTGGGGTACAGCCCTGCGCCATGAGCACTGGACATACTTTGTGCACAGCAGACTACCCGTCGGCATAAAACTGAAAAAACAGCATTCGTGGTAGGGTTGTGCACTTTGAGGCTTCCATATATTCATCCACATTAGAGAAATATGCTATATTATATCAGCAAGTGAAACACTATCTCCTACTTTTCAGTTTCTTTGTAAGGCTTTTCAACAATCACGGGATACCTGCCAAGCCAAGCAAACCGACTCTCCCCAAAGTGGCCTTGACTTATTTTGCGCTGAATAAAAGATCCTTTGCTTTTTCTTTCTTCAGTTCTGACTGGCCAGTTGACCAGTGTCCTCCACTTTGGGCTTGTGATACAATACTGATAAGAAAAATAAAGTGCTTCCAGCAAGTTTATAGTTATCATCTTGGCCATAATTCAAAGGACAAATAGCAACATTGGTGTAATGACCAATGTAAATACAACACCCCCCCCACCCCCTCACACTAACACAAAGTGGCCCTCCATGCTGCAGCTCTGTAAGGCACATAGCTTTATCCTAAATGTTTCTCTTTCCTGCTCTTTCCCTCTAGAAGATGGGTGTGGTAGACGTTAGCCAAGCAGGATGTTCAAATTAAACAAGGGAAAGATTTAGAGCAGACAGAGAGATATGGTGGGGTGGAAGAATGGCCCGACAAAGCCCGAAACAAATACCACTTCAATACGTACGCCATCATCCCTTTCTCATTCATCAATTAAGCGCATGTTCTAAATTCAACTCTTTAGCCCTTCTCTTCCAGTGTAATCAAATGTTAAAACTTCATATGTTCACAGCAATTAACATTCAATAGTTAAAGAAAAGAAAACATGCGCCTTTAACTCGAAGAATCCACCAAAGCAATTGTGGTAATAAACGTAGTAGGAGACACTCTGCTATTTGCTCTTAATTGAAAATTAACCTGAATTCGTAATGCACTCGGCTCTGCTTGAAAGCGTAGATTAGCGACGCTTGTTTAAATTCAAGTACTGATTGGTTAAAGGAGATATGTGTAATGATGTGTTTATAGCTGTGAAGATGCTACGGGAAGTATGATGACTCAATTGAGCTTTTGAATAATTTGACTGGCGGAGGGATTTGCCATTGCTCATCTCAATGGTGACAGCTTTACTTCTTCCTGGAAAGTACCAAGTCGACTACGCAATACATTTATTCAATGTAAATAGTGCCCAAATTTCGGAATTTTTATGAAAAAAAAATCGCATGTAATTGTTTGTTGCCATGGCTCCCCACTACATTGCAGTAAGTCATTGCAAGGTTTTTTGTAAGTTCTTGTGCTCATAGCAATCACTGAATGTGTCCATTCAAAAGCGATTCAAGTACTGTCATCTGAAACTATCGCCACATTTGATCACGCTGACATATTTTTTGTTGATGGAAATGTGTCAACATTTGTCTTCTCTCAAGTTTCATCCGGCTAATTAAAAACACAATGCAGTGAAATAAGGATGTCCGAACCCAGTGATGAGAGAGACGCCTAGCTAATAGTGTACGGGGGCCGTCTGGGTGCCCTTCTCTCTCATTCCAGCCCACAGGAAACATTCCCCAGCCTGATAAGAAAGAGAACGTGCTGCCTAAGCTCCCAAGAGCTTGCTGACATTTTCCCAGCTATCTGCTACCTTGAAGGACGAATATGACTCAGAATGGTCCTTGAACTCTTTTACATCTGGAGCAATATGTTTTAGCGAGCATACCGTCACAAAGCATACTTGGTAGCACTTTTAGCTCCGAGATATTTTTCTACTATAAATATATCGTATCCACTAGCGGATGGTATTTACAGCAAGCACGTCTGCCTCACATACAAAAGCTCGGGGTTTGAATCTCTGTATGTTCTACCTGTACTTGCTAGAGTTATTATAGTTTTGTAATTTTAATTATAGTTAGTGTTTATTTCATTTGGTTATTTAAATTTTGTTTGTTTTAATTAGTTTTCAGTGCAGCTTTGTTGGTTATTATTAGTTTTAGTTTTTTTTTTTCCAAATACTTAGTTTTTGTTTTTAAAGAAACTGGTGTTTTACTTATGGGCAATATTAGAAAAACACAATGTTAAGTATTCTATTGCAAAAATTCAACAAAAATATACATACCTACAATAATATCATGCAGTGCATGATACCGCTTCTAAAGTTAGTTGTATGCAACCTAATTAAATAAAGCTAAGATGTCTTGTTACAACTTGTAAATTGGGATTTGTGGATTGGATTCTTGTTGAAAACCCAGTTGTAGAGTCGACTATTTTTTTGTACACTGTACGCATTTTTTTCCTATATGAAACAAAAAGGAAAACACTTTTTACCTAGCATTGCATTTTGGGCTGAGAGGAGGGGAGCTATTTGACCCAAAAGACGCTTCTCTTAGGAGCAAACGTCATCTGCTAGATCTTATTGGCTGCTGCTTGATGACATCGCTTCTGTATGACACACATAAAGAGAACTACAACTCCCAGACGACAGTTTGACTTTCCTTTTTAACGGCTCACGGCTGTCCAGTAATATTGGAATGAAATCATTTAAAATCAACTCCAAAAGATTGTGTATTAGATTAATAGCCAACAATGAAAACAAAATGCATTTTCGCTATATTTATAGTTAGTTTTATAAATGGAATGTGTAGTTTTCATTTTTAAAAAGCATTTTTGTTTTTATTTGATTTCATGAAAATCTTTTTTCAGTTTTAGTTTGAGTTATTTTGTTAGTTTTTGTTAACTAAAATAACCTTGGTACTTGCACAGGTTTTCTTTGGATTCCTCCAACATTCCAAAAATGCAACTGCTAGGCTGATTGAAAAAATAAAAATTGTCCCTAAAGGTGAATAAGATTAAGAATAATTGTTTGCCTCATCTTGTCCGGTGACTTCCCAAATTCAGCTTTGATAGCACACCCGTTTCCCTGAAGTACGCAATGTAAAATAGACAGGTGGATAGATTCTATCCACAACTGTAATGGCTGCAATCTGTTGTATGACTTTTGGATTGAGAGCTATCATTTTTTATTATTACTGGTAATTGAAATAACATATACATAAAAAATATTAACTTGATGGTAACACTGGGTTGACAAGCATCACTCTGGAAGGCCATTTGCTTTTGGACTGCTTGGGGATCAGTTTAATGTAGCATATAAATGACTATACATAATATTCATAATCACATTTTGTATAGCGTTCATTAGGGCCTCTCCAAGCTGACAACACAATAAATTCCGAGTGCGGATTTGCCATCAGCAATTTCACTCCAGTCCTGTAGATGGAGGTCATGCTCGTTCCAAATTTGTTGTAAGTCCTGTCACCAGTGGAGAAGCTCATTTTGCACAGTGATAAATAACGACTTCCTGCTTCCTAGCCAATTCAGAAAATACATTCAACATACAATCAACTTCTCTGACAAAATGGGATTTGAAAACGAATGAAGCAAGCATTGCATTGATTTAAATATTTATCTAAACACTCCTGCCCGAGCATGATACAGAATAACCTTTTTTTTCCCTCTTTATTTTTAATGACTTTTTAAAAACGATTTTTTTCTCCGGTATCTTATCTTTTTCCCTGTTCACATTTGTCTTGAATGGCTCTTCCAGTTGTGTTGATTGTGAAAGAGTATGTGATCTACAATGTTTGAATTCTATTTGCTAAATGTTTAAATATGGTCCTCTCATGTTGTTGACAGTCATCGACAGTAAATGCTTTCCACTAAAAATGGGAAAAAAAATCTTCCTGTATCCGCTGTGGACAATACCACAACACAACATGAACCAATATATTTGTGGAAAGTTTTTTTTTCTTTGTTTTTGTAATCTTGTGAAAACATTTCCTGCTGTTTGCGCTTGGTTGGGAGCAATAATAAAAGTGACGGTAGGATAACATGAGCAAGCAGCTTTATTGTGTTATTTTGGTTTTATTTTGGTAAACTGGTTTTGTTAGGGGCTCCTGGTGGCATGTTGCAATGACGTGCGCTAGCTGCCATGAGCAGAGTGAGGATGTTCACTCTGCACTCATGCAATCTTTTGTCTGCCTTTGAAAAATAGAAACATAGATTTGATATTATTATGGTGTTTTTCTCTGATAATAACTCGGATTTGGACTCCATAGAATGCATATTGCATGCGAATGAAAGTCCTCCGCTCCCCCACTTTGCATTCATCACTCCAGTCACCAGAAAGGGTGGGTGCATGGCTGCAATATAGAAAATAAATTATGCAAATATTTTTTTTTCAGTTGCCTAGGAAAGTCATTGTTTCTTCTTGCAACAGCCGCGGGGGTCACTGGGTACACTCCAAGCACGTACAAGGCAGAACGTTCATGAAGAGAATGATTCATATTGTGTTCATTCCAGTGTATTTATGCATCCTGGAAACCAGTTTACTGTATGTATTAACTTTGATCTGTATGTCCTCCGTTGTAGGTGTGCTGCAGGTCAGCGGGATCCGTATATACACGTCTGAGGATGTGGAGGCAGTCAACGGCACGGACATTCGACTCAAGTGTACATTCCATAGTTCCTCTACCATCAATCCCAATGACATCATCATCTCCTGGAGCTTCCGACCCCTTAAACCGGGCCGGGAAGAATCAGTAAGTTTCTAATTGTGACTCAACACATATGAGGGAGCATCTATCCCCATGGTTTATTGACATACACTCATTGATCAGAGCACCAAGTTCAACCCTGTGTGTGTGTCTTGCGGGAAAACAGTTCAATTTGATTTTCTATAGAAGCCTTATTCTCATTTGAGCTTCTAGCAAGCATGCAGGCGACCAAGTGAGATATTGTTTTGATGGTGACACAAGCTATTGAACTGATTTTAATGAAATGTTGCGTAACTGTGACACACACAAAGAAAGAACCCAACAATTGTTGATGCAAATGCAGATACAATTAAACTTGAATAGATAACTTTGGTAACTCTGTGGCAGATAGATAAATGATTCATTTATCCACAAAATAATTAAATTCGCAGACACTGGAAGGACTGTCTATAGCAGAACGCCCAGAAGTGATTTCACCAAGTAATTAAGACTTTCCTAACCTTATTTACATATGTTACATGACTAAAATCTCAGTGTCCCAAATAATTGGGTTCATTATTTTACCTGATAGCATCTAATGGGGAGAGCAATTATTTTTTTTCCTGCGAGTCACAAAAAAAAAAATCTGCTGAAAAAATTAATATTTGTATTATAATGCAAATAGGACAAAGAGCGTTTGAGTCCTATTGAAATCATTCCGCCTGCTCTCGAATAGAACTTAGTTTTTTCTCCTTATGTCATTGTCTTTGACGAAAGAAGCACCATGCTGAAGTTCAGATGGATGAATACAATTATGATAATTATTATGGTATTTTTTCGACTTTAATCAACAGTTCTGCCTCGGTAGGCATCTATTTTAGTGTGTGTATACTGCTGCAATCGACTTGCTTTTCCCTTCGTAGGTGTTTCACTACCAGCAGAAGCCATATCCTCCTCAGGATGGCATTTTTAGGAATCGCATTATCTGGGCTGGTGACATCATGAGCCAGGACGCCTCCATCATAATTCGTCAAGTGAAGTTCACCTACAACGGCACTTACACATGCCAGGTCAAGAACCCGCCGGATGTGCACGGCTCAGTTGGAGAGATTCGACTACGTGTTGTCACTACAGGTTAGAAGATTAGAGGTCATGTGAACAATTTTTTAATTACACACTCAAAAGATGGAAAAAGATGGCTGAGGAAAGCAAAGAATGATGCATTATGAATTTCGTCATAGCATTGATATCATGAAAACTGTAGAAAAAAGTCAGATTTTAATCATTTCTACAAACTCAACTGAATGTTAAAAAAAAAAAATCATGGGCGTGTCAAGACGAGAAAAATACCTCCCATGATATAGTTGATAAAAAGATGACTGAATGAATGTTATTATATCAATAACCTGTTCACAGAAGGCATCTTTTGCCGTTTCTTCTTCAGCGTCTTTCTCTGAGCTTCTGCTGCTGGCGTTTGCCATCGGGGGAGGGATTGCCGTCGTGGTTCTCCTCCTCCTCATCATCGTGTCTTGCAGGAGGTGCAAGAGGAAGAGACAGAGGCGGGAAGGGGAAGTGGAAGCTCCTCGCAAAGAGAGAAAAGACCCCACCTTATGGTAAGGCCAGCAGAAACGTGGCGGGAAAGGGAGAGGGGTGATAGAGAGAGGAACAGAAGAATCATAGACTTCCTCTCTCGCTCTCCATCTGACTGTGGGGGATCGGGCTTCCTGGTGCCTTTGACTCTTTCCCGCTGGACATTAAACTTCTTCCTTCCTCTCCAACCACCATCTTTGGATCAATTTGAAGGGCAGTTTCCAGTAAGGAGGAGCCAATTAGAACAGGCCCTTACTGTATGTAAAATGTTAAGTTTTTTTGTTTTTTTTAACATCACAATGTGCCTTTTACTTGGGCAGTGTTATTATTATTATTTTCAACCAGCACATCTTTTCCTGTTCCCTTCAATGGACTTGGAAAAAAAACCATTTCCTGTTTAGACAATATGTTTTGATGGTGTGGCATTCAAACAATGGTGCATTCCTAATGTTTACTTGCCGACAAATACATTTCAAATGGCAGTGCAGCATAAGATGTTTGATGCTGTCTTGTAAAAGCAAGCAAAAGGAACCAGGATATAATACGGTTTCATTTTATGGCTCTCGCGGCAATATTTAAGGTGCTTTAATTTGGAATCTCTTGTCAAAGGGGAAAAGCAGTCATTAAAAATGACAGTGGGAGTCAGCGCTAACCGTTCTAATGTTCCCCATTTGCTTTTCTAAATGTTTGGAATGACTCATTTTATGAAAAATGTCGTCGCTTGCTTGGGGGCTCCACTTTGCATTCTTGGGTTTTCAGATCTGCCTGTGAAATTCCTCTCGGTGAAGGTGAAGGCATCTTGCCTCTTGAGGAAAAAAGTGGCTCTAAATACAGGTGGTGGTTCAAATGGTCACAAGTAAATTTGATTCATTATGATAGACACGTTCTTGATACCGTGTGTGACTTATTGCCCTTTGTCCCTGCTGCTGTTTGTATCATCTGCTTGTCGTCCTTTCCTGTTTGTCTGCTGTCTCTCTCACATGCATGTACATGAAACGTTCATGAACGTGCATGCATGTATTTCACTCTTTGTGTGCGTTATGTTGCTCTCGTCTCCCAAACGGCACACGTCTTCCCGTGTCCTAGCCACCCAATGAGGGCCATCCACCTGTACCTATCACAGTCGTCCATAGAGATTGACAGTTCAGACGGAATGATCTCAGAGGCCAGCACTAAAGATCCCAGCTCCGATTCAGGCGGCCCGAGCTCAGATGACGACGATGACGACGACGATGACGAAGATGACAATTCAGACTAAAGAGGTGGGAACAGACATAGGGATGCCCATTTGCTCCCGCGAGATTTAACCCTTTTTAGGGCAAGTGATGGTTACTAAGTATACAGTAGACGCAGGGTGCACTGCTGCTTTTGAAGCCAAGCGCACTGTCATCATGAATTGAAGGAAAAACTGACGCTTGTCCTGTTTGAACAATTCAGAATAGGAACAAAGGGTTTGAGAGTCCTTGAAAGGGGATCAAAAGATATTTTTTTTTGGTCTTCTTTAGAAATATTTATACGACCAAACAAAGGCTGAGTCAAAGCATGTGACTGTTTTTTATATCCCATTGGCTGGGTTTGCACTGTTCCGTTCAATTACTTGAATTAAAAAAAAAAAAAGGTGTTTGTATACACACTCCTGCCTTAATTATTCGTGAGGGGGTGCACAGTTTTGATCTGAAAAACCTTTGAATGCAAACTGTCCCAATAACCTTCTCTCCATGCATCACATCTACTACCATGACTGTAAAGAAATGTTTTTTATTTTGTATTGATGATGTAATACTGATCAAAATGCATCAAAGTCTCTTGGTTTTCAGTTCATGCCTAAAGTATTTCATCCCTTTTTTATTTTGCTAGAGTATATGTTTGACATAGAATTTTGGATAATGATTTTCTAATAAAATGCCTTTTAAATATTTACTCCATTGTGCTTTGTATACTTAATGCCATACGAAGGAATAAATGAATGAGATCATGCCCTAGTTTTTAAATACACTCATGATTTGACATCCTTTTATCAAATTCATCTATTATGTAAGAGAGTAATCTGTTTCCCAGCATTTATTATGCATCATTATCTTTAATATAGTACAACTGATTGTGTGCATATGCTATGCAGAGCCTTCAATTGTTTAACTGAAAGCTTCAGTTTATTTTAATGCTGTGGTCTGCTGCCCTGACTTGAGCTGGACGAGGCTGGTCATGATTGCAAATAAGGTAACGGTGAAATGTCAATAGGTTGGTGTGAGTGTGTGTGTGCTTGTAAGTGTATTTGTGTGAGCTGATCAAAGTCTATCCCTCTGGGTGCAATTTAACTTCACCTGTGGCAAGGCCGACAGAGTGTGAACATGAAGGCGGGTTCACAGGGTTGACAGAAAATGTGTATTCATACAAACAAAATCAATGGATTGTCATATTCAGATAAAGCCTGAGAGTGATTTTTCTTTATTACTGCGACTTAATTGCTTTTGCAGAGCTGTGATATTTATATATCCATCTGGATTTATCTAGGATGTATGAACAAATGACTCCTATAACTACAATCTATATTGATATTGTCACATTCAGCATTTATAAACAATGTGTAAAAAAGATTGTTTTATCAATGTATAAGTAATGGAAAAATAAATTACTGAGACAAGTTTAGGAAAGTTTATTGGATTCTGTCACATAGAACAGACAACCCCCCCCCCAGAAAATAAATAAATAAATAAAACTTGTTTTATTCGAGGTCTAACTTCTAACTACACCAATTAAACCACACCTATAGCCTTTACATAATAATAATAATAATAATAATAATAATAATAATAATAATAATAATATAAAACTAATAATAGTTGTAGTTGATAGATTTTGACTTTAGTGATATCGATATTACTGCGATATTTAGCATGTACCTAAAGGAATGACATTATTACCTAATGAAAGAAGTCATTGTAAACAGCAAAATAAGCAAGCTCAATGTGCTCTCAGTTAATTTCTAATTATTATTCCCCTAGATAATGTACAACTCTTGGGTGATGTTGCACATTTAAGTTTGCATCTGACTGGTCATATATATGCATGTATGAATGTAGGTTTATATAAATCTGTATGTATATGTAGGTAGGCTGGCAGGAAAACAATCCTGGCTGTTCTTCAGCTGCTATAGCCTCACCCGTGTTCCTAATGATGACAAGTGCTACAGAAAATGGACACATGGATGCAAAATAGAGTCATCAGCAGCACCTGGTATGGCACTGTCTTTCCCACCTCGCATCATTAGATTTCTGATACAAGAACAACATCTGCTACTCTTACTCACTTCAATGAGGTCTGCATTGCGCACCTTCGGATGGGTTGTACCTGGCGTCTAAATTCCATTGCACGCTCGAGCACAGACAAACACACAAAATCATGGGCTTGGCATGTTAGACTGAAAGATCTCAGGAAGGAATTTCAAAGTGTAACACAAACAAACAGCTTCTCACAGAGTCACTTATTTTAATTGACACCATAATAAAGATTCATTTTTTGTTTCAATGTGTAGTGGGATTCCCACTGACTGCTGAATCACGCCATTCTTGTTTGTGAGAAACATTTCAATCTTGTTTCACAGAGTTCAGGTCACTCATCAAGTATTCTGGTTCACACAATATCAGAGTCCAAAGAAATTGTTGAAAAGACGGAAAAAGCTTTTCATCTCAAGAAATATGGTTGCATAGACACTTGTCCGGCCCCAACAATATGAAACCCATTTTTATCTGCTACACTTTTGTTTTGCAAAAGAGAAGATTTTAACTGAAACCGACACCAGACTGCTACAGCAGAAAGATACAGAGAGCCCCTGTGCTCGCACACAAAATACATTGCAGCACAATGCAGTGCTGGTTGCGTAAGAGGCATAAGGATTCATTGTCCTGGAGATGAGTCTAACAAAGTCAAGCATATTAGAGGATCTAACACAGGCGACACAGTCCATGCGGATGGCAGAAATCGTCACTTATTGAAAAGAGAAAGCGATATGACTCTAATCAGTGCAGGAACTAGTATTAATGTTTTATTACTGTATATTATACTGGATATACTACACTGAGCTTTGGCATACAGAGTGCTATACTATATACTGTATCTTTATATCAAACTAGACAGCTGAGTCGCTGATGAATGATCCACACCAAAGAGAGACATAAATATACTTCAAAAGAAACCTCCACAAACACCGGGTAAAGATAAACCCCAAAATACTTATACCAATTAGAAACAATTACAGCAGTAAAGACATGAGATTGGATTGCGGGATAGCTTAGTGGGGCTACAAATAGCAGGCTAGTCCCAGCAGGGCAGTCGATGTTTGGCTGGCATGGAAGATAAGGGAAAAAATTCAGCCTCAGTGGGATTGTAGATGATAATAAAAGACTCTCAAACTACTAATGGGCAGTTTGTACACATAAACCAAACGCACACATTGCTGCAATTGTACTTTTTTTTTCACAAACAGAGTAGAGTTATCGAAATCAATCATAAACACGAGAAAAAAAAATCTGGTCTAAGTCTTGGTTGCATATATTATCCAATTACAACATAAATAATTTTTCAATTTACAGCTACCAGAATTTTTTGGGAGTTAAAGCATAGATGTTATGATTTTTACCAAACCACGTCTACAACGTCTCAGTTGATGCTTATCAAAACCCATCACGTTCTGTTCTTCTGCAGTTTAGCGTTGGGGTTTCCACGTAGTCTGGCTGTCGGCGAGGTGGTGAATTATCCCAAATAAGCTGTTATGATTCTATCTGCCAAAATAAAGAGCAGCCCTACTATTTGTATATACAAGCAGTTAACTTGTTTAGCGGTACTGTGCAAAACCCACCACGTGCTTTGTTGCTTTAATTACCTTTTTGCTCACATTCACTGAGCCACAGTAACATTGTGAATAAGCCTTATGCAATGACTTGTTAAAAAAAAACGGTAATGCAAGATGTGTAATTATTTACCAGACCACCATTACACCTTTATTGTTGCACACTCCATGTTTTGGGAATCCCTTTGATAAATAGAAGCGTAGGAGTTTATAATTACATTAATTGGTGTTTACTTCTATTTGGGGTTAAGACAGGCTGATATCTATTCAAGGCTGACATTACGTAAATGCCGCAAATTGAAAATACAGCATTATTTTTCTAAGGACCCTGTCAGTCATGTTGCCTTAAAATCATCATCACTTTCCTCCCCTTCCAGCGTGAGGGGCACTCATGCTTAAACTGACTATATGCAACCTCACCCCTAAGTGGCTTTTTTTTATCCCTTTAAAAAAAAAAAAAGATAATAATATGCAAGTAATATTTACTCACAAACTCTCCTTGTAAGATGTATTTCTAATTTCTGAGAGAAAAAAAAGCATTACCAAGTTATACAACCAAAAAAAAAATGCAATGGTTTTTAGTCATGTAGTAAAAGATAGCAGCAAAGTATGTTCTCGGCATTTTCCTCCTGCGGATGTGACCCATCCGTCAACCCCACAATTAAGGGGCACCGTTTTGTTAATACTCCCAGAGTGGTCATTTTGAGGGTGGTCAAGCTTTGATGTGTTGCTCTGTTTACAGAGATTAACATTGTTCCAGGGCTTTTGACCTTTCCTGTCTCCGTCTGTTTATCATGACTAAGATGCCATTTTTTGTATGAAAAAACACACAAATATTTTAAAAATAGATTTATTTATGAGTCATTCCTGCGTTCAGTATTCCTGCGACACCAGGTTTCCATAGCAACATCTTTTCAGCAGCAGCATTGAATTTCGAGAAAAGTCACAATGGTCAACAAAAACAGTTGCATGGTAAATGCTTGAAAAATCTGCTTGAAAAATGATTGATAAGGCTTTGCCTGAGGATGATTGAGACAGCGAGTCCGATCAAGCGCAGCCTCTCCCCAGCAAAGAGGAGCCGTAACAACACGGTCGAAGGTATTATTATTATCTAATAGTCAAATATTGGCGGTTAGATGTGAGAGTCATGACATTTTTGGTTGTACAGGCCAAAGAGTATGTTAAATTAAATAATTCACATTCAATTATATTTGGTTTTACAATATACATTTACTAGGTATACTAAAAATACATAGCCTACTTGTTCCCTTCCCATCATATGAACAATAATAATAATAGAAAAAGAACAACAACAACAACCTAATAATGACTAGATTAAATTATTTTCCATTAAAGTTCAATTCAACATCAATGTGACATCAGTCAAATTGATCTTAAATTGGCATCAGATGCCCACTGGGTTGTTGAACAGTGTGGGAGAGATTGAAGCATGATTACAAGTTTTGAAAACAGACATTTAAAAATACAATTTTGATTCGGATTGAAACAATAAAGGATATTCTGATTTGGATGTGTTTTAAATAAGGTTTAAAATTCAAATATAGGCCAAGCCTCTATTTCGGGTTCACATTTTTCTATCCGACTCCAGAGGAGTCAGCGCCTCACCAGTCATGAATGGCACTGCACATCAATGATTTGTATGTTTTTCATAGATAGTCATTTATTGAAACAAAACAAAAGAATGGGGACCACATTAGAATGTGCTTAGTAACCTACGTCAACCTCATATTTTGCCCTACTATATGTAGCGTGCAACACGCTTGCACCATACTTTTTCTTTGGAATGCGGGGCCACCATAGGCCTTAAAACGAGTAATAAGAACTCGTTCGGTGAATGAAAATGCAGATACTCAAGTCAGTGAATTGTCTTTAGATATAAATGGTTGTTTATCTGCCCAGACTCAAAACGCAACCAGAGTGGATGGGCTAATTTCTCTCCACTGTGCTGCTCACTCTTGAACAATATAATTTAGGAATTTTAACAATCCAATAGAACATATGGTGACTGCTTCATTTTGTTTGAAATGTGAATGAGAACAGTTTAATTTGATTGACTCGCTGGTCAATACTGATCTCAAGTGTATTACATCCAATTCCAGCAGGACTTTTGCAACAGTGGCCTCTAGTGTAGCAATTTTTAAAATGGATGTTTGCAGTTGAACAGACACATTAGTGGTAAAGACGAATTTAAACTTTTTAAACGTTTGTCAGAACAATTATTTTAATAACGGACATATATTTTCCAATAAAAATATATTGGCCCCATTATTGACACACGAACACCATATCGATGAAAAATGTACTTTTATTTTTTTTTCATCATGATAAACAATAATGTAATTATTGTCCATACACATATTGCCTAGTATAATATTCTACTACAAATTCTAATACAAATCATGCGTTTGTATCGCAACTATTTTATTTTCCAAAGTGATCCATCAAGCCGCACTTCCTGATCCACCTGTTTGTCAGGTAGTTCATTTTGCTACGCAACAAAGACCTGAGTCACGCCGAACGAGACAATGAAAGGAGTTTTTCTAAAGCTTTGACGCAGTTCTTTTCTTTTTCCTTTTTTTTTGACTTACATTTTTGTGCCTACCACAAGTGGATGTTTCTTGACCTCCTAAAATGCATCGACAGTGCCACAGGAATAGTTCACTGAAAGACGTGCTGCTGTTGGATTTGCTCTTTTTTCTCAGTGAGTAAACAGGACATAGTTCGGCTTTCATTTTTTTTATTCACAAGCGCGTTATCCACGAGTATCGAATTTATATCGGTGACATAAAAGCGGTGGTAACACGTTAACATAATTTCCGTACGATGTCGTGGTGTATGTGTGGGAAAGATATGGTTAATTCGTCCACGTTACCGTATTTTTATAATGCACGCATCGATATTTATATTGTCATATCCCCGCTTTTAATAGTTAACAAAATATTTTTTGTTTGTGCCGTATACGAGCACACAAATCTATCTATTTTTCGTTTGCAAAACTTGCAGCTGCTTGTATTTGACACATCTTGATGGTCGTCCACGTAAATACGACACGTGACCCTTATGCCCTATTGCCTCATGCAAATTATAGTCACGTTGCAGGTGCGCAACAGTACATGGCTACTTCCCACTTTTTAAACTATTAATATAATCTCTTCAATATAATAATGACAGCTGTGAATCATGACAATGTGGTTCATTATGGTCATATCACAATACAATACTTACTCAGCATCTAATCTGATGTCTGTAAATTACTCATTTGCATAAAGTCTGGGTAGGACATGAACATACAATCTTGTTTGTTTAGATGTGAATTACCATTGATTTGTGATGTATGGAGGTTTGAACGTGCAAAAATTAATTAAATAAATAAATAAATACACCATGAAATGTTTAATTAAAATTGTCATTATTTGTCTCATTCATTCATTAAATATGGAATTAAATAAATCATATAAAGAAATAAATGCACCATTAAATAATTAAATAAAAGTGTCATTAATAAAATGTTATATTTATTAATTAAATATGGAATTAAATAAATCAATGTGTCATTATCTAATTAAATTATCAACGATTGTATGTAAAACAATAAATAAATAAACAAATATATATATATAAAATCATTGGTACATTAATTAATGACACATTGTTTCAATTAATAAATGAAACATTTAATTAATGACAATTTTATTTAATGGTGGATTTATTTATTCATCTGATTTATTTAATTCCATATTTGATGAATGCATGAAACCATTAATCAATTAAAAATTTCAGTGAAATATTTCATGGTTTATTTATTTAATTTTGGCGCTTTCAGTGCTCCATAAATATATAGCCAGAAGAGCGCCTAACAAGCACTGGACAATTTCTTACTTTTCCTTGTTGACTGATTGCTCACGTATCGCTAGCGAGCACAAGATGGCCAAGGTCAGATCAGAATGTTGCTTTTAATCGCTTTAGGGCTTGAGATGTTTTTTTTTGTTTGTTTGTTTTGTTTTTTAATTTTTTTATCCTCTCTGCTAAAAATGTATCATTTGTAGTATAGTGGAGTGTTATCGCTTTGCTAAAAAATCTAAACCTGCACAAACCCTCCCTTTTATATCTCTCCTTGTTCTTTGTCTCACTTCTGTGCTCTTCTTTGCAGCTCCTTCACTAGTCTCCTCCATCACTGTGAGTTCACCAGCAGAGCTCCACGCATCCACAGGAGATACCGTCACTCTGTCCTGCACTTTCAGTTCCACCAGTCGACCTACTAGCAAGATGACCATTGATTGGTCCTACAGACCCCAGACTGGAGGGCCACCACAAACTGTGAGTGAAGATCTTGATTACAATGAATCATATTTGAAACAATAACACATATCTGAACCTGAACAACATTTGTTACTCTCCTTGTCTAGTCCTGTAGATGTCAGTTGCAACCTTTTATTTATTTTTTTTTCAAAATCTTAGGGTTAACAATACAAAAACAAGGCCGACAACAAATCATCAGCGACAAAATTCAGGTCTTTATTTACCTGTGCAAGTGAACCCCCATTTATCGTGGGGTGGTACGTTCCCGACCAATATAGTGAGGCGATAAAGAGAGATTCTATGAAAACATATCCCCTCATGCTTTAAAATTGAAGTCCAAAATGCAGAGCTGGGCACTTGAGCCTTTTTTGCCGGTCAGACCCCTGCCCTCCAACCACGACCTATGTACCGTTCCGGCCTCAACTCTCTGGTCTTATTCATAAAAATTGTCGGGCATCCAGAGGGCCGTTTTAACAGGAAAACCGCAACCATAAATGTTTATATGCAAATCAATACACATGCATAAAATATTAAACTCAAACATTGTAGAATTTTGTAGTCATCGCAACTGAAGGACTAGTCCATCAGTCTGACAGAGTGCCCGCCTCTGGAAATCAATACATACGCATCAGTGAAGTTTTTACACCGTGAAGATTTCGGTGTCACTTTGAGTGCAGAAATCGAAGAGTGGAATAAAATGTTACCTTTCGAATTAATTATTTTTGCTGTAACATGTTACGGCTTGTCACTTCAGGGATCACCACAGCGAGTTACAGCCATTAATTGTATGGCACAAATTTGTATGGCCCTTCGTGATGCAACCCATTCATTTTTCTAGTCAGACTTGACAGGAGCGATGGCTGGGAATTTGGGTGCTGGCCATCAATCGAACCCACGTCATCTGCATAAAAAGCAGAAGCATGTACTCGGGTTGGGTGGCATTACAGTGATACGGTTAAAATAGCAACGTCTCTTTTTTCGGTTGGTAGTTGATACGCCAGCAGTGCAACAAGTTTCCATGATGCACAAGACATTGTGAAATACAACTTGTGGGGGGAGGAGGGATTGGTAGGGTGTGTTGACGATGAAGAAGCAAAATTTCAGGAAGGCGGCTGTTGGCGCATAAATATTGATGGATAGAACATAGATATTAAAAGATATTGCATTCTCTCTGAGTGGCTGCTGTGTTGAAGTGCCACATCTGCATGCACAATCTGTATCAAAATTGAGAAATACTTTAACGAGTTAAGAGCAAACTGTCCTCACTTCAGGAGTGGCTATTTTGGCAGGACAGAAAACACGCCACTTACAGTTTTGCGTGAACAACGAGTACAAATTCTGCCCCAGCTTGTGGCGTAGCGGTTTTAGCAAAAAAAAACAAAACAAAAAAAAAAAAGGCTAAAATGTGTGATGTTATTACCATACAACCTGGTGTAATGAGGAAACGGTGTCAACATTTGAATTCTGTCCAACCCTATCATGTACCAATGCAAATCCTAATTTTATCTTTAATTAATTGGAAATGAATGTGTTAAAGTCCAATGTGAGGACAACATTTTCAAATGTTATGTCTACCACGAGCGGCATGGTGGACAAGTAGTTCTATCCGTTCTAGTACTGACAAACCTCTCAGTCCGCTACTGTTGTCCTTTCTATTTCTATTTCTATTTCTTTTTGCTGACGACTGACAGATTTGTCTTGAATACAAGCAGGGTTGCTTCCATGGACTACATATGGAAACGTTTTGTGCTTGAAGACTGAAGCGATGACGGAAGCGCGGACTGACCGTTTTGACGATTACAGTTTGGTTTGGCCTGAAAAAAAAAAAAAAGACGGATTGATGATGACTGATGGGAGCCCAAGCCGCGGGTACCAAATGACAGACCGGCCAAATTTTGTAATTTGCCCACCTTTGGGTGTTTCCAGGTGGAGGAGCAGAACTTACTCAAACATGCCACACAGGCTTTTTTTCTCAGCATTCGTCTTTGCGTCTATATCCGCATTGTTTCCACTCCGGTGTTTTATGCATTCTATTCAAGGTACTATTCATTTGGTCTATTTTGTCTTTGATTGTTTTTATTTCCGGCCACTGGCATTCACTCTGAAACTGGTGCTACTTGGTGATAACGGGAAGTCAAACAATGACTACCTCTGTGTGGATTTGGCTGTGCTAAGATTGACACATGACTAAATGTAAATATGTTGTCACCCAAACCAGTTCCTCTCTTAGCAAAAGCCAATTTGCACCAAAATTACTTTCATTCCCGGAACAAATTCTTCTTGATCCCCTCGTTTTACATGCATGCCAAAGAACATTTGTCAGTCAGGCAGAAATAACTGGCACTAGAAAATAAAAAGACCAGAACAATCCAGAAACAGGGGTCCCCCTTAAATCAACGGGGCAGGCAACATTAAATTATGTTAATGATAATTATTTGCCACAAATTAGACTGTTTCTCCTCAGAAATCAATTGTATTCTGATTTGTGAGACAACTGTTAGCCTGTTATGAGGTATAAAGGTGTTGTGATATATCTATGCAGTTGCTGTAGTCCTTTTATGCCAGGCGTGGGGAAACTACGGCCCAGGGGCCACATGCGGCCTGTTAAACGTTTTAATCCGGTCCGCCGAACTTGAAAAAATAGAATTAATAAACTTTGTAATTTTTTGTATTTTTTTTTTTTTCTCCGATGAGGTGAGGTGACCAAAACACTCCATCCATCTGCTCCGGGTCAGGCCGCTCTATCAAATTTTAGAAGCCATTGTGGCCCGCCAATTAAAAAGTTTGCCCACCCCTGTTTTATGCACTGTTCTTCTATTATACCATATTGGCTTGATGCTTTGGAGTATTTAAGATCGACACATTGTCAGCACGTCATGCTTTCTTTCAGTGAGGGTGTCATCTTTTTCCATGTGTTCTGAATCCAGCTATGCTTGTATTTACCTGGAATTTTTGTACATATAGACTTTTACGTCACCACCATTGTCTGTCTGCCTGTGGGACCAAACCCCGTTCCTCATGTGACCAAAGGAGATGGAACTGGTGCCTAAGCGTACCTGAACACATCATCTGCTTGTCATCCATCCATTCATTATCGGTACCCCTTCTCCTCACAAGGATCGCGGGGGTGCTGTAGCCTATCCCAGCTATTTTCGGGCAGTAGGCGCGGTACACCCTGAACTGGTTGCCAGCCAATTGCAGGGCACACAAAGACGAACAACCATCCGCGCACACACTCATACCTAGTGGCAATTTAGAGTGTCCAATCAACCTGCCATGCATGTTTTTGGAATGTGTGAGAAAACTGGAGTACAAGGAGGAAACCCACGCAGGCACAGAGAGAACATGCAAATTCCACACAGGAAGGCTGGAGCCGGAATCGAACCCACGACCTCTGCACTGTGAGGCCATCGTGCCGCCCCATCTGCCAGTCAATGTATTTTTTTTAATAATTAAATTAATTAATATTTTTGGGGAATAAAACTACCAAAAATAATAGATCAGTATCACTGCTGAGTTAGCAATCCCCTTTTATCATTAATACCACGATGTTTTTTTTGTTGTTGTTTTTTTCACTGTGAATGCTCTGTCATATAGCATATTGCAAAAATATAAAATCCAGATAGAATTGAATTGTTAATCAGTTGCAATCTTTTGAAATGCTGCAGCTAAAGTCAAATGCAGGGTGATTAGAATTAGAATTAGAAATCCCTTTATTGTCATTGTACTCAAGTGTGCAACGAGATTAGAGGGCTCCCCTCTCCAGTGCAATACAACAATAATACAGACAAATATATAAATTAGATAAATAAATAAGAGAGTGCAATGGAATTTAGTACTGAATAGGGTATATAAAAACACATCACGATGCTGTTCTGCAAGGTAAGGGTGTTCTCGTGTGTGTGTGAGAGTTCAGAATGGAGATGGCTCTCGGTCCCAAAAAGAATCCTGTGCTTTTCTAAAGTACTACACCCGCCAACTGGTTTTTCTTTAACCCCACGAAAAATTACCAGGACCTTAATTTGGGTAAGAATTCCCATGTTGCAAATGCATAGAGTTCCTTCAAAAGGCTCTAGTTCCAGAGTAAACTTCCCTTGGTTCAAAAAAGGCTCAAGTCTCATTTATTACAATTGTGTGCTACTCCAACCCTTGCATGCTGTCACTGAATTAAGGATATGTTATAACATCCCACTGGCTGGATATCAATTCAATTTGTTCCCTAACGCCAGTCCTTTTTAATCAGCATTTGAGCCATTTTTTAGTCGAGTTCATTTTGCATTACAGTCCTTTCCAACTTTTAAATATCAGTTTCGTTCATTGCATGTGCGTTGTCATCTGTGTCAGTCTTATACTCCATCCCATTCCAGCCCAGCCTCTGTGTATGCGAACAGTTGCCGAAATTCCTTTCCTCTATGGTGGCATTGTGGTCTTCCAAAATGCAATCCGTGTTTCCATTCAGAATCATAACAGCACTCAATCCTCTAACTGTGCTCAATCAGGGTTGAGCCTCATTGACCAGTCCACTAAAAACCACCACATAACTTAAGGACTTCCATTTGGGCTTGAAGAGAGCCATCAAATGTGGTTCTGTGTAATTGCATTTGGACCACTGGAATCCATGCTGTGGTAGTTGCAACTCTATATGCCATCACTTCCTATAGGAGCACTCAAAGTGAAGTGAAAGCTAATGTTTTGTGGCTCCTTCTAATGTGGAGCACTGTTGGTTTAGTCATTAAGAGACAAAGTTGTCTGGCCTCAAAGTGTGTTGGAAGATGAGTCTATGTTAGCCTGCGCATGCATGTGTCTCAACATGTCATGACCTTGCAAAACTTTAACGCTATTGCAATAGGGTGCTGCAGGCAATCCTACTTTTTTGTTTGATAAATTATAGACGTGTAGCAGTCTGATTTCGCTGTGGATAGAACCAGGTCTGAATGTTTCCAATTTCTACTTTTCAGCCTGTATTTACTCCCCATCCAATTTCATTAGCTTTTTTGGCAGGTTTATATGTCTGAGAGTCCCGGGTCGTATATCATAGTGGGCTTGACTATGAATACGCATGTGAAAAGCTTCGTCATAAATACAATTATTCAGCCAAAGCAATCACAGTTGCCACAGTGGCCTGCAGAGTTGACTTGGTTCCACTGAGAATTAATTTGATTGATGGCCAAAGATGAGAAGTCTGCTCACTTACATAACAGTCCAAGCGCATTGCAAAATAGAGCAGTAACAATATGAATTGCACTGAAAAATGCTTAAAATACCTGCTATGATTGGGAAATATTTGAAATTGATCTTTGACATAAAAGTACATTAGTCATTTTTAATCTTTCGGCAACATGTTTTGCATTTAAAGTTTAATGCAAGCGTGAGCAAACTATGGTCCGTGGGCCACATGCTGCCGTTAAACGTTTTACTCCGGCCCGCCGAACTTGAAAAAAATTAAATGAATCATCCTTGTTCATGTTTTATTTTCTAAATACTGTGGTTTTTCAAAGACATATATATTGTTGTAAGGCTTTCGTTCACTTTCATTTAAAATTAAATGTATTTTTTTTTCTCCCATGAGGTGAGGTTACCAAAACACTCCATCCATCTGCTCCTGGTCCGGCCCCTTTGTCAAATTTTAGAGCCCATTGTGGCCCGCCAATCAAAAAGTTTGCCCACCCCTGGTTTAATGGCATCCATGTGCTTAGCACACAATGGGCTCTGTATTGGTTGGCCGTGTGTATCAAACCCTCTGAATCAATGTCAAAATCAATAAATTGAGCGCATTATTACAAACCCTGCGATTGCAATGAAGTTGGGTTCTTGTAAAATGTAAATAAAAACAGTCTTGTCAACCCATGTTGAATTTGCTCATTTTTAATTTGCTACAAATTAAAAAAGACCTAGGTAAGAGGAATGCTTACTAAAATTCATCCGGATGATTTTGTTACATGCAACTACCAGAAGAAATAAAACTGAGTAAATTAAACAAAAACCTTTTTCCAGCATGCATTCACTCCACTTAGTCAGTTTCTGCTTCTGCCAAGTCAACAACTGTGTGCCTCTTTGCAATCAATTTTAAAGGGAATGGGAGGCGCCACTTCCTTTGGCTGTGACTCAAGTCGGCTGTGTTCACTCCCACCACTACGCAAACCACCTGTTTCTAAATGTGCAGAGCTGTGTGCGTAAAAAAATACCAACTCTTATTTGTTACCCACCCTTTCCTTTTATGAGACTGTCCTTTGGGCCTGACTTACTCTGACCACGGCGGATAGTGAGCAGTCAAATGATCAGATAAAAAAAGGATAAATAATAGACCACAGAAGCACTACGCTTACAATCCGTCTATTAACATGGTTGTAAAAGGAGGCGGCTTATCAGTCATTTCTTCTTCAGACCACTATGTTTGCATTTGATTTTTTTTGTCTGAACTTTTATAGGAGTCATATAAACTATTGACATTGCTGTGATTGTACATAGTCTGGATTGGGTTGTTTTAAAAAAAAAAAAAAAGAAGGTCACATGTTTGTGCATTGCTTGGTCATGCTGCAAATATTGTAAAACTTTCTTTTTTAATGCAATGCTATGATGTGGTGTAACACGTTGAATGGTGTTACATGTTTAGAATGTAAATAGGTTAGGGTATAAGGTGCATATTGCATTTTATACTCCTTATTGTAGAATATTAACAATTGAATGTCTATTCTTTTGTACTCATCTTTACCTTAGGCAAAGAGTGACATGGAACATACAGAGGAGGATTCACGTAACAACTAAATACAACAACCATAATTTCCATTCTGCTTCTATTGATCAAAATTGTGACAACGGTGACAAGCCGCGCACTTCCCAACATGCTTTGCAGCAATCTTTGCACCAAAGTCGGCCTTGTCCTTTCTTTGCTTTTGTTTCTGTCACTTTATTTATGTAGAGTGACTAGGCGTGAGTTGTGACCGATAACAGCTCTTGAAGAAATGTGCATTCTCTTACCGCTCGTAGGAAAAAAAAACAAACACTTAAGCGCATCAGTGACTGCTAGTCTTTAACCACATATGAGGCCGTTCAAATATTATTGACATGCACATATATCACACCCACTTGCTATGTTTCCTTATCTTGTAATGGGTTGTTTTTTAACTTCTACTGTTGTGATCTTTCTTATTTATTCCATCGCTGGTACAATTTTGTGCTAGTGCAACAAAAGAACACTAAAAAGAGAAAAACTGAGCTAAAAACGTGAGTTAATCCTGCAAATGGTCACTTGAGCAAAAGTCTAACGAGGTCTCGCGAGTTGTCAACGACTACACTTGGACTTTGTCCCACTTCAGAGACAGTTTTACTCGAAAATGCTAGTTAAATTTCGACTTGGGCATTAGATTCGCAGGCTCCACTCTATCAGCACTGTATCGGAAAACAGCGTGCTGATCAAGAACACGTTTCTGAGTGCAGTATGTCTATAAAGTATTCTTGTAAATTAGAGTGACCTCTCAAAGCTTTCTCTGCTCTTCTTGATCACATCAATCATGATGAAATTAAAGTCCTTCAGATACATGGCATCCACTTTGTCAGCTAATGTGATCTGATTAACATATGTCGTGCCATCTATGTACTGTATCTAATTTTTGCAACATTGCATTTGCAAGTTGTTGGCTGAGAGAGTACTTGCGTGGCATCCTGGCAGCTGATGACTTTCCCCTCCAATATCCGTGATGCGCTGCTTGATAAAGCTTTTGGAAAGATGATCGTTGTTCAGTTGATGTCTTCTTGACATTTTAAGCCTATGTGTTGCGAACATTATTTTAGGGAAATGTAAGGCAACTTCAAATTGGCTGGATTAGAAATGTATCCAAGTTGAAGAAATGAATGCAATTCTTTCTGATGCGCTTTGAGACTACAGATGGTGGCCTTTGGGAGTCGATTTTATGTGGCAAATAGTATAAAAGCTTGGAGTTTCCCATCTATGTTTGTATGTACATATGTATGGGGAGAAGGGGGGGGGTTGTTGCCGACTTTGCGTTCCCAGCTCGTCTTCCAAGTTGGATTGATTCCCAAAATGTAATTTTGAAAAGGTTAAACTGGTCGGAAATGTGCAAGTGTAAGTGACACGTTCAACGACTGGACTGGCATGTACGTATAATACATTCTTTCCAGTTGTTAATGCATGTCGGTGTGAACACCAATAGTTAGGACAATGTTTTCATTTTTTATGAGTCTTATCTAATATATATATATATATATATATATATATATATATATATATATATATATATATATATATATATATATATATCACCTTGTCCGCAAATATGGCCGGGATAACCAGTCAGACTGACTTTAAGGAAACCAAGAAACAGATATGAAGATGCTTTATTTCTAGTGTGCTTTTCCCCATCCCTTTTGTATTTCTTTGAGAAACATTACGTCTGTTCCATTTTGATGCTGACTGCTGCAGTCGCTTTTTGTTTTTTTTAGGGGGATCAGATTTTTGTCCTTGTTTCTGAACATTGGTCTCTTCGCTCAGCTTGTCCCACCGCCATCTGTCTGGCCATCCGCTGCCAGACACTTTTCTTTAGATGAAAATGAGAACGTTCATTTAGAGTTCTGGTCAAATCTTTCTTCCTGTTCGTCACTGACACAAAATTGTCAGTTATGTATGCTTGTTTGTTGGTTTGTGTGCCATTTCAGATGTCAACTTTGATTGAGCTCTTCTTCCAAGTGAACAATAATTTGTATGCTTTATGCTTTATTTTAGTCTTTTATTTGCACTTTGAAATTTGCCTTGAACATAAAGCGCTTACTAAATAATTATGTGCCAAACCAAGTTTCAGACAGATTGACCATTTGGCAGCATCTTCCCATTTAACATTTTCAGACACTTATCTCTGTATGCCTCTCAGAGGAATTCATACCAAGAAATTGTGGATCTACATGAAACTTTATCTCCTTGTAGCTATTCGATCTTCAGCATTTGTCTATTGATTTCCTGGGTGGCATATGTTTATCTATCTTGGCGGAGGTCTGAGTGCTCTTGTTGAAAAAGAATACATTGTGGTGAATACAAATCAATGGCACCAACATGGTTTTGTTCACAAGCAGACGGGCTATTGTGCACTTATTTTACAGGGCTCCTAGTACTAAGAAAGAATTATGTTCCTACATCACTGACACAATATATATAAAAAACAGTTCAGTCCAGAGGTGTCCTGGCAAATTACTTTTTGTCACGGGCCACATCGTAGTTATAATTTCATTTTAGCGTTGTTAAAAGTGGAGACAAGATTGACCTTCGTGGGCCACATAAAATGTTGTTGTGAACCAGAGTTTGACACGCACTTCAGACCAAAAGTACAAAACCATCAACAAACGAGAAAAATGACTTACCTGCACTCAAGCGGTTCCCTCCCACACTGTTGGTAAATTGAGAACTTCTTGTTCATGCCGAACAGTAAGAAATCCATTGTGTGTTGTTACTTTTGGGGCCCCATTTTCATGCCCAACTTACTATGAGCGTAGGCGGCATTTTCTTTCTTTTGGTGTTTACACAGACGTGCAGAGTTAGAAGCAGGTGATTGCGCCATTGTGGGCGTGATCACAACCGACTTGGTTCCTGGCCAATGGAAGCGACTCCTCTCATTCTCTTTATATTTAGCGTAGTAGAGGTTGCAGAAAGTGACTCACTGGAGATTGATGCAAGTAAAGGACATTTATAAGGAACAAATTATGTAAAGTTTAATAGAGCTCTCACAAATCACTGATTGTTAGACCGCCTTCTACTTGGATTATGTGTTCATAACTGTGGGTGGGGGTGGGGGTTGGTATTTTAATAATATAATTAACATGAGAATAATGCAGTCAATTAATTCATTTTTAAAATGATTTAGAAAGGCGACTGGTTAGTACGATGGACGATGACTGGTTAGCACGATGGCTTCACAGTGCCGAGGTCGTGGGTTCGGCCTTCCTGTGTGGAGTTTGCATGTTGTCCCCGTGCCTGTGTGGGTTTCCTCTGGGTACTCCGGTTTCATCCCACATGCATGACAGGTTGATTGGACTCTCTAAATTGTCCCTATGTATGAGAGCGAGCGCGGATGGTTGCTCGTCTCTGTGTGCCCTGCGATTGGCTGGCAACCAGTTCAGGGTGTCCCCCGCCTACTGCCTACTTAGCTGGGATAGGCTCCAGCACCCCTCGCTGACCCTTGTGAGGAGAAGCAGTTCAGATAATGGATGGATGAGCGGATGGATGATTTAGAAAGTTTGAAGTATTCCATGAGTGTCATATGATGACATTCAACACAAATGTGCCCAGAGCGCAGAATCTGTCTGCCTGTACCTTAGTTACACCACCTGCACCGCTACTTAGAGCTGCTGTGGCAAGAAAACGTAGCATGTCGCAAATTCCCCCAAAATCAAAATGCGACAGTTTTATATGCCTGACATGCGGCATCTACGTAACTTAGACTTTAGACCAGGTGAAAGAGGGTCTAAATTGTGGTGCAGGTGGTGTAACACAATTTTGATGGATTTGATCGAGGAGCAGGCAGACAGATTTTGCGCCCCACTGATTTGTCTGGTTGTATTTCGGCCTATTTCATTCAGAAATTTGACAACTGTGTGCACCTAACCCTCTCAATCTATGCAAAAGTCAGTCATTGAATGCATCTTTATTATCATCATGTTTATTAAAACACTCCCCTGGGCTGTGGCACAGCTATGCAGGTGGCGATCACGCACAGATATGTCTGATCGTGGTAAAAGGTGCTGTCCAAGTTCTCACATCTCAGCAATTATCTGTGATTGCCACTGGGCCAGTGAGTTGAAATTAACATTGTCTGATCATCTTGATAATACTAGCACGAATGTGTCACGAGAGCTGTCCTTACTTGTCTACCAAGGTATGAACCTCTGAAGTTGTGGAGTTGCTATGGCAATGGCAGCGAGACTATTCTATTATTACTAACCAGTGTTCCATCAGAATCATTGCAAGACATCATTGTCAATATTTACTGCTCCTGACTACACCCCAAAACTCTTTATGGAGTACTAATGATTTTTACCTCTTTTTCCTGCTTTCCTCAGTTCTTCCACTTCTCTTCTCGTGCCTTCCCTCCTCTGGAGGGCCAGTTCAGCGGGCGTATTCAGTGGCGAGGAAGCCCGGCAAAGGGGGAAGCCTCCATCGTTCTGATCAATTCAACACTGAATGATAATGGAACCTACACATGCTCAGTCAGAAATCCCCCAGATGTCCATGGCAACCCAAACTCACACACAGTCCTCACTGTCACGCCGAAGGGTAAGCTGCTTCACATATCGCTTTCTCATTGTAACTACGCAGAGATTTTAATTTGCACACACTAAGGAAGGTTGCAATTGTCAAACCAGACCTGTTGCACCCACGTGTGATTTCACGAATGACAACTTGAAGGTGACTGTACCTGCAAAAATGTTTTTGATCTTAACTTATTCCCATTTCAAATGACTACACTTGACATTACGTCTCTGCAGGGTGTAAAGGTAACATTCCTCGGCCAACATGTATTTACTGCAGCTGACTCATCAACAGTTAATCTATTTGTATGATTTACACGTTGACTCATACTGTACGTCTGCCTCCCCAGTGAGATACAAAAGCACGTAATTATTTGAATCCAAGTTGTGTAGAAATGCAGATCACTATGTGCTGGTGCAAAGTGGATGTTTACTCCTAAACGGCTTGTTGATATGTATCTAAGGAGCGGTGCAACAAAGGCATTTATTCCTTAAAGGCTTGTTGATAGTACCTCACATTCACCTCCTTCTTCTTTTCCTCCTCAGTACCCAGCATTCGCTTCTCGGATGTTGCAGTCCTCCTCTTTTTCATCCTGATCCCTTCCACCATAATTTCCCTTGTTCTGATTGGTCAGATGCTCTGCCCCGAGAGGGAGCGCAGCCAATCCAAGGGCTACAGATCAGCCATCGAGGTCGCAGAGGGGTGAGTAGATTCAACCAAATCACACAAGTGGGTCCCTTGGGGTTTATCCAGCCTCTGAATTGCTCATATTTGACAAAGGTTAAAGAATAATTATGTTTGAGGTATAGGAATGGCCCAAATTTCCTTGACAAACCTGGCAAATGAATTATCAATTAGCGTTTATGTTCTTACTTATACGAATCGTACATGCGTTAGTTTCAGAGGCTGTAGATGTCGTACTAATGATTATGATAATAAACTCTGAACAATTAATTCGTTGCTCAAAGTAAAACTGGAGCATAAAAATGGAACGGCAGCCTCCAAGTTAAATCTTTTACTTGACAGGACAACAGAATCAAATCACACATGAGCAATATTGCAACAGACGTCATTATTGTTTTGTTCCAAAAAGGAGTTCACTAAAGTTTGCGTTCTCTTCATTTGGCCGTTGCACTTTACTGTTGTAATGTTGACTCACCATTGTTTCCTTTATGTTTGTTAGTGAGGAGTATGGCAATGACAGAGTGCGGGAAACATTCAAGACCGCCACATGCTGCGACCTCGGTTTGACGGTACGGTACAGTAAAGTACATATAGATGACAACACGAGATGCGTTTTGATTTAATTTTTTTTTTCAAGTTTTGTCTTCTTTCTATTAGCTCATCTTCATGTCTTGTGTTCTCGTTGTCTGTGTGTCCAGGACTCTGAGAGTGAGTACAGCGACAACGACATGAAACAGAACACACCCGCTATTGAAGGTTATGCTGAGTCTCAGTGCTAGAGTCCCCGACTTGCACACTTGTACATGTTAAGACCTGCCTGTGCCTTTCACGGGGTTTGTACTGAATGAAAATCAATTGTGAATTAATTTACGTGTCAACCTCTCAGCAGGTCACTTTTGTAAAAAGATGCATGTGATGATGTGAAGGAGATGTCGTTTGTCTAATTTATTGCCTATGTCGTAGCTGTTCATGTCTTGTGAGTTTTCATTTTCGTGTCAAATCACATATCATTTTTTTGGTAGTTAAATAAAGACTTTTTTTGAATGTCACTTAAAGTTATGACTGTACATACTTTGTATATATATATATATATATTATATATATATGACTTCATTTTAATTTTGTGAAATTGTATTTTTTTCATGCAAATGTCCTTGTTAGATTTAAAAAATATAAAAAATATATTTATATTTTTTGCGACTGCATTTTTATGATTTTCACATAATGAAGGAACAAACATGACTTTTGTGTGAGATGCGTCGTCAGGATTAGATAATTAGGACAATCCATGCCGAGTCAGCCTGTTGGTAAAGCTAATTGTAGTTTCCTCCTCTTTCTATTTGTTCTGTTGAACTATTCATGAATGGAAACTTAATATTAATGAATGTTCTTGAAGATTCCTTTAAAAACTCTCAAGGACAGGCTGGAGTTGTATGATGTGAGTGATAAAAAACACAGAATAAAACTGCAGGGGAAAAAATACATGCAATAAGCAATGAATGAGTGCTCATTCTGTCTAATTTATTTTCACTTTATTCAGCTCGTTCTCAACCACCAAGCGTTTAATAATTCAAACACTGCCATGCGGTAATAATTATCATTCCTACTTCATCTGAACTACCATGGCAACAGCTTTCTTATGGCAGGCAGAAACAATATTCAGGAAAATAATAGAAATATTTAGGGTGGCACGGTGGATGACTTGCTGGCACGATGGCCTCAGAGTGCAGAAGTGGTTGTGGGTTTGATTCCGGCTCCGGCTCTCCTCTGTGGAGTTAGCATGTCCCTGTGCCTGCGTGGGTTTCCTCTGGTTTTGGAGGAAAAAAACCTCCAAAAGCTCCAAAAGTACTCCGGCTTCCTCCCACATTCCAAAAACATGCATGGCAAGTCGCTTGAACGCTCTAAATTGCCCCTAGATATGAGTGTGAGCACGGATGGTTGTTCGTCTCTGTGTGCCCTGCGATTGGCTGGCAACCGGTTCAGGGTGTAGCCCGCCTACTGCCCGAAGACAGCTGGAATGGGCTCAGGCCAGAGCTATGTTTTCCGAGAGGAGCGCAAACATGATCGCACGAATATGGCGATGCAAAAAAAAAAAATGGCATAAACAAATCAGTTGTCACATACCTACAATGATGAAGACCATAAACAAAACGAGTTAACATTTAGACACACATCATTCTGGATTAAAATTTAAACATTTCTGTCAGACACATTCATTATGTGAAATGGAAAAATTCTGTCAGAAAATACAACAAATGGATACAGCGCAAAAAATGTGTGCAGGTTCCAAGATGCAAAACGCATTACAATTAAGTAATTACTGGTAGTTGGTGGTGAGTGTGGCTTTCAGTTTTCTGAAGTTTTAATCAGAAATTAAATATGAAGCATTAGTGAGGTCTCTGATCACCCGCATACTTATACTGCATATTCATCCTGTATAATAAATTATGTCATTGTAACATAAGTCAGGAGAATGAAACAAAAGCGGCATACTGTATGTGATATTTCAATGTATTGAAATGTTAATAGCCCTTATTAGTATTAGTTTGTGCCTACTCTAGTTAGGCAAATTGAACACGTTAACTACAGTGTGTTACGAAAAACGTGTCTCATCCCAACAGGATCTGAGATCACAACACATATTGCCGGAATAATTTCAAACTCTTGACAAAAGTAGGGCAAACCAGAAAGCATATACTCAGATAAACGAGGAATATTCTGTTTGCTAATGATGTCAAGCAGTTTTTGTGGATAAAAAATAGAATGGAAATTTGGATTATGCTACATTGTGAGAAGTTGGTCTTCCACTTCTTTATAATGTTAAATAATAAATTGAACGCTAAACATGCATCCTGCAGTGAAAATAAATTACATTTTTGCTGTATTACAAATGGATCAAATGGATTGTTCTTAAAGCTCATCCCGTATATGCTTTTGTCTGCTATCGGCCTGGAAAGATTTGTTTTGTGTTTGAATTTTACTCTTTATTTGGACTACAGTCGTGCCAACGCAGGACAATGTTATGTTCGGTGAGATTACTCTAAATAGACTTCAGAAAATGTCAAGATAAATGCCTTTTCGATGCTGTTTTAAGGTACTGAACTGAGAGACTTATTTTTATGACATTTATCTAACAACTGGAGATTAAGGGTCATTGTGTTTGACTACTTAACAAACTTCAAATCTTAAAAAAAAAAAAAAAAGACATGAATGCTATTGGTGCATAAACGGCCTGACAGGCAGACAGAGCAATTACGCAGCTAAAATGCGAAAAATACCAGGAGAGCAGTCCGTATGAGGAGCCTGGCCTGCGACAGACTGTCGACAAATCCAAGATGCCTTTGGCCCGAATTCAGTTGGATACGCAATGTCGGACATTTACGACATTCTTTCGTGATAGAGTTCTCCACATCCGATGAAATTCCCAAGACTCCACCTTGCGATGATTTTTACTTAACATGATGTAATTTCATTCTCTGCATTTCCTGTTGAAGGAAACCAGTGAAAATAGGTTAAATAACTTCAGGTTACGGAACCATCCTTACATATACAGTATTTCCCCTGTAGAGCATATTTCACCTTCACATGAATTGTAGCGATTACTACCATGCACCTTTATTTAACACACCAAATATTGACTTTAGATCCATCCATCATCCGCCCCGCATTTTCTCACGAGGGTGCCAGGCATCTTCAGGCGGTAGGCGGGGTACACCCTGAGCTGGTTGCCAGCCAGGGCACACAAAGACAAATAACCATTCACACTTAAAATCACACTTTGGGACAATTCCATTAACCTACAATGCATGTTTTTTGGGAATTGGGGAGTAGACCAAAGTACTCTGAGAAAATCCACTCACGAAAGGCGGAGCATTCAAACTGCACACAGGAAGGCCAGAGCCTGGAATCAAACCCTGGACCACTACTCTGTGCGGCATATATGCAAACCAGTCGTCCACCGTGCCGCCCATTGACATGCTTAAAGTAGTGATGGGGAAAATGAAGCTTCAAGATGCTTCATGAACCAATTATAAATTTTGACTCTTCTAGATGGCACTCTCTGTTCAACATCGGGTTGAAAACACACTGAGTTGCCATTTCTTGAAGCTTTTTCTTTAAACAAATAGCACCATCGAGAGAATTAAAAAAATATATATGACTGGTTCATGCAGCATCTTGAAGCTTAATTTTTATCATCATCTAGATTAAAGTTTCTTATACTACAAGTAAACCAGGTCCATTTGTTGTAAGATGTCAAAGGTGGTGAATTTCGTCAATGAATTATAATTATTTCTGAATACAAACTATATGAACAACAACTTGAAACTTGCTTTTTTTTTTTTTTTTTTTTTTTTTTGGAGGGGCAGGAGGTAATAAAACATCTTACCGTGAACTTTCTTCCTTGCCACAGGCCTGTCTGTCTGAGTCGTGTTCCGTGGGAGGCATTATACATTGTTCGCATCTGGTCTTTGGATTTCCCCCATTTGCTGCAATAACAAGAAAAAATTACCGTTAATCACTCCAGGCTGGTTAATTCACAAATGTTTGTCAAAATAATACAATACAAAATCTTGGGTCTGTGTTTCAAAGGCAACTGGGTGTGCATCCTGGCTTGTGCCTGCCAGCAGAAGTCCGCTGCCTCAGCGGCTGTGTACAATCTGACTGGATTCTTGGTATAGTTCCTGGTGATGTCACAACAAATCATTGTTTTTCACCTTGACTTTGACATACAAAACTTTGACTTTATAAAAAGTCATTAATTTTATTACATGTTACACTGCATTAAGTCTAAAATATCATAAATAACTCTGCACAATGTTAAAAAAAGAGTGCTGGGAAAGATGACGCATGGTGATGTCAAATAGCAACGTGATCGTGCCAGACTTGTGATCGCAACAAGCGGGAAGACTGTGGCTCAGGGGTGTAGGTCAATAGCCCCGCCACCCCCCCCACCCCCCCAGTGACGAGGGTCTGAAATAATCCTGTGAAAGAGAAGACAAATAGCACAACTTGTTCTTGACCTCCCTGTCTGTCCATGCCTCACCCCCCATTTCGTGTCCGGAGCATCTGCTGGAACTCGGAGCGGGGGTGGGGACTCGATCTTGTGGCACTACTGTGTGCGTTTTTCCTCTTATGAAAGACAAACACAAAGCATGGGCGTTTGCCTACATTACTATTTGCTGATGGTTCTAAATATAATTGTGGGGATAAATTAATGCACATTAAGTAAGACCCATGTGCAAAATGTGAGCAGAGAGAGGGAAAAAAATAGAGGAAGGAGGGGGGATAAGTCTGCCACACCCGGCCCTCTTACATCCTTCTCCTACCTTCATCCCTTTCTCTGTCTCTCGCACACACACACACACACACACCCCAACTCACTCCGCCTCCTCTGCTCTCCAAGTCTATCTGCTAGTGTTTCCATGAGAACAGCGCACTGGGCATGGGGGGTGGGCTGGTGGGATGATGGTGAGGGTGACGTGTCCTAAGCGCTCTGTGCGCGTATGCATGCATGCATCTATGCATGCGCTATCATCTCTGCTCACTGTCACATTTCTCTACTGGCAAGTGCAGCTGCTGGCGTGTCCAGAAAACATGCTTTGGGTATTGCCTTGGCAATTTGCATGTTGAGTTAACACTAATCTGAGTTAACAGAGTGCATTGCACACTGAGGGATAGGTAGCCCAAGAGGAAGGAAAAGGCACAATCTATTTGCAAGGGGAAAAAACTTGTTTGAAAAAGTGGGGGAGTGCCATAGTTGTGAAAGGGGACCACACGAGAGAAGATTAGAAGAACATTTAAGGAAAATACTGGAATGTCTTTTGGTCTTAATATTGTGAGTGGGCTCAGGTTTTTGCTGTAGCTTGCCTGTAAGGGGAGGAGATGTCAAAAAAGAAGAGTGCTGATATAAAATAGGTGGTGGGGGATCATATTTATGAGTGAGAAAAGGGGAATAGGGAAGTCGGGGATCGTGTGAAGGAAGGACAGAGGGATGGAAGGGGCGAGGCAAAGGGTGGGGTTTTAAAGGGCGGACTTGTAGTCATTGTCAGGCAAAGGGAGGGGGGGGGGAATCAAGAAAGAGAGAGAAAGAGAGAGCGAGAGAGAGGTGCAACCAGGCAGACTGACTGAAGAGAGCGTGTATGTGCAGACTGGTAAGAGTGAATGCACTAGGCAGCGTAGCTGTTGATACAGGCAGAGAGAGAGAAAGTGAATGTGTGTATGTGTGTGTGTGTGCACGAAAGTGAGCGAGTGTGTGCACGTGAGAGAGAGGGAGAGAGAGAGAGGGGTGAGAGTAGAAGAGAAAAGAAGGAAAAGGGAAAGAAAGAAGCCAAGAAGAAAAAGGGAGGATACTACGGCAACAACTATGCTGTGCTGCATAAGAAGAACCAAACCGGTAAAGTGCTCTGATTTGCTTTATCCATTTCCATCATGTGACAAAATGCTCCATCTCAACTTTAAACTTAAAAAGTGTTCCTTTGCTGTCGGTCAGAGGTTATAGAAGATGTGGATGTCAATGACTTGGACTTGGGGGCCCAGTTTGTCTTCCTAGTGGTTTCTCTACAGAGACCCCAGACACGCCTTGTGGATGCGATTATCCTCCATGAATGGATGTTGCGATGATGCCTCTCAGACCTCACAATGTATCGTTTGACCTGGAGCGGTGTTGTTAAAAGTGAAAGAATATTGAGATACATGTGATAGCTTATGCATTCTGTATCAACAGATCATTAATTCAAGACATTGTTCATATTAATTGCAGCAAACTTTCGCCCATTCCTAACAAGATGATTAAATCGATTGTCTTGAGAATGAGTAACACTCCAAAAAGTACATTTCCACAGTGAGGGTGAGAAAAAAAAAACAGGGTGGGGTGCAGAGTGAGTGAGCAGCACCATCATGTCAGCGGCCTCGGGGGATTAGAATGGGAATAAATGACTCTAAATAGATTATCATAGCCCTCCAGTTCTATGAGTGGATACTGCCAATGGAGGGTACAATGAAGTGTGCACTCGTTTAAAGGGTGTGAAAGGGTGGTGCTGGTTCGTTAGCTGAGAATTAAAAAAAGAAAAAACAGGCAGACAAGGTGCTGCATGGAAATGGGTGGATCCAAATAGTGCAAGAGAAAGAAGAGGTGCTCATCATTGCATTAGCCATCATGGGGATATTTTCTGTTTTGACTGACAAGAATCATTTCTCCTTTGCCATCGTTCATCAAACGAGAATGTGATTTTATCGAAGAGATGACATGCTAGACTTTGAGGGCACTTGATTGCTTCATTAATTTCTGGATGAGTCACATTGACTGTGGCAGGCAGAAGATCCAAAATGAAGTAAGGTATGACAGCTTAAAGAAAGAAGCAAGAATGGACTGAAGCAGTCGCCAGAGTACCTCAGAGAACATTTTTTATTGTACTGTAGATGCATGCAAGGGAGGATGGGAGAAAAACAAGTGCAGGTAAAAAAACAATTTAAATGAGATTTAATGTATGGGAGAAGGTAGATGAGGTGCAGTGAACGCAGAAAGGAAAAAACGTGGATGATGGCAGAACGGGGAATAATAGTTGGAGGAGGTGGGGAAGAAGGGGCGGAAACATGGAGGGGAAAAAAAGCCGGCATGCTGCACACTGCAACCATGTGGTGGGTGAGGCACCGGCTTTTAGCGAGCTTTCCCCACACTAAAGGCTGCTTCATGCATGAGTGCCATCACGGGGAAAAACGGCCATCATAGACTCAAAATGTTTGCCTCCCTACACCTGATTTCAGGGACTGACAGGAATTTGTGAAAAAGATTCTCCTTTTCTTGCTGAACAATGTTGTAATGGGCGCTGCAATAGTCAAGCGTTATGTGCTAAGGGAGTGGCAGTGAACTCCAGCTCATCTTTTGTCTTTGGACACAATTAAAATTGTGCATAATCTGTCGAGCAGCCTTTTTTTTTTGTCAAATTAGGTTCTCGTGTCTTTTAGTTCCAACAAAAAGTGCACTCTATTAAGAAGCAGAACCTGAATCAAATTCTACCTAATAGCTGCTCCTCAGCTCCACCCCACCACCATTTTTAGAGCTAATCCTCATATCAAAACCACACCTACCTGTCATGTCTGCCGTCACATTCAAATCCTCCCACTCCACCCCCAAAATCAAGACCCGCCCGCCAATAATGATTCTCTACGCCGCTTCAACTTAGATTTAGCTGTCGTGTCAGCCACAGCCTACATTACTTGTTCTTCCATTCTCCTGTGGCCACCAAATCATGTCCGACCGTCCTTTTTCCTCCAGCTCCTCTCCTCCCCCACCTGCAGCTCTCCACACCCATAGCTCCCTTGTCAGATCAACGGCGATTGCAGAGTCTTTGTTCAGACAGCCAGTGAGTGTAATTGAATTAAAGGCTGCTCCAGAGGATGTAATGATGCTAGCATATGGTCGCATATTCGTTGCCGCGGAACATTTGTCGTTAAGGAAGTCGTGCCTCCTCTCACATCACTCACTGATTGATGGGTAAAAAGGAGAGGTGACGCGGCGATGGCGGCCAGGGGCTACATGTGGCGATCGCCACCTGAGCCGCCCTCGACTCATCTGCAGGAGATAGTTGGCTAAAAGGGTGTGGTGAGTCTGCTTGGATGAGCGAGACAGAGAGAGGAGAGAGAGAGAGCGAGAGAGAGAGGGAGAGAGGATAGCTGCTTTGCTAAGAAACAAAGTGAAGACAGCACAGAGAACATGGGGCAGATGTTCAGCAGTGTCGCTTGGTGTCTGGATCATTTCGCCATCGGTCGCTAAAATCATCGCGGCAATTTGATCCTATTATGAATCTATTTTTTTTTTTTTTTCAGAAAACTCCTGACAGGTCTGACTGTGAACACACTGCAGAAATAATCATTAATCATAAATGAAACACTTTTTATATGTAGTTTCTGATCCATTGTAACGCAAGAAAAAAAAAATTCCTGTGGATGTTCCACTGCATTGAACTGAGTGCTGTGAAGGAAAAAGGAAACCACGTACCCGACGTGTTCATTTTTGTGACAAGTGGTTCCATGGTACATCAACCATCACTCAACCTAACACTCAACTGTCTAATCCCTTCCTCCCCTTTCTGAAACAAGTCCCCAACGAGACACTGAGGTGGCGGATTGCTACTTTGTGTCAATGTTGGGGGATGGGATGTGTGTGTGTGTGTGTGTGTGTGGTTCTCGATCTATAGCCAATGACTCTGGGTGTGGTTCTCACGACAGCTTGTTCCCATCCAAGGGCAGAGGCAGACAGACAGTGCAAGAGACAGGACATGTAATGGACACATCCAGTGGTCGGATTAAGTGCTGAACATACTCACTTTTATGACATGACTATGAGTCTGGTGGTTAATTTCATCAATGTTTTGCATTTAGTTTCGAAACGTAAGGATGACCGTTTATTCATCCCCCGCTAACTCCTCGCTGTCCCTTGTGTGCAATCATCTTGTAATCTTCCAATACCACCGCTCTTGTATGCAGATTGTGTAATTGGAACGAAAATCTATTCATATTGCAAACAGAGCTAGTTAAGACTGCACATTTTTAAAGACTAAAAAACTAGAGGCAAGTTTGACAAATTCCTCATAATACTGCTAAATCATCTGGGTGAAATGGTGGTCTCATGTGAACTGATGGGAGTGGTCTGTCGGTACCCGAGGGCAGTGCAGCTGAATTTTTGAATGAAAATGTGTGCCGCACAGATACCGAGGGGAATAGTGATTGCTGCAAGGTACGTGACCGGGGTTCAATTAACACTCAAAAGAAGCAGGTTTGCAGTGAGAGTATTTTGAAGCGGTGTATAATAAACGGGAGACACTGACGTTTAAAAATAAAATAAGGAAATATAGAAAAGTTTCCAATGACATTTTTTTTAAGTTCCTCGTAGGTTGGATAATTTATCAGACGTTTGATAAATTATCCTTGCAGTGAAACATAAAAGTCCGTAGAAAGTAGAAGTGTCAGCAAGTGAAGCATTTTGGATCGGAAACAAGGAAATCGGTATCAATAATGCAAATGATGATGCCACAAATGCGGTCAAACCAGGATGATGATCTTCCCTTCATCCTCATAAACCCTTATGAGATCACTGCTGGCACGTTATTACATTTGCACTCACACACCCTAATCTCTAAAGTAGCTGACAACCCCCTTCGATCCAATAATGATGTCATACCACCATATTCCCAGACACCCTCGTCTGTTGCTGTCTCCTACTCTCCGTGTCTGATTCATTGTATGCAGCCAGTAAGTAATTCTATTTAGAGTTAAGTGCTTGGGTCAAATTTTGGCAATTGTAAGCACCAATGAGATCAGTCGGGATAAAAGGCCCAATAAGTCACCGGGGGCCTTGCATATTACACACAGGATATGCTGGTGGTAATGTTAAACCACAATCCTGAACTTCGTGTTGTATTTTTAATATAAGGAGGCTAAATTGATTTAGATAGCATGTATCAAGAAGTGGACGTTCTGAGGCTTTAAATTATGGCCTTGGACCCCGAATGTGAATTTAGCCTCACATTGTCGTTGCTGCTGCAAAATTGTGCTGACACGGTGACCCTGGAGATGACATGTTGGTTTTTGGGTTTGCAGCTCTTAAATCATGTCGCACTTATGTGTGGATAAAAAGTCTCAAAAATTCAAACTCAGAGTATTCTTCGCCAATTAATTGCAATTACCCCAATGTCCAACTATTCGGTGGCGCCCCCTCTCTGCACTTTGACACTACGTCGCAGAGGACTCCTACTTCGCCAGCTGATTGCAGCCCCTGATTTATGAGCTCCCATTGGCTGGCAAGAGGTCTGGTACACCGCCGATCAGGAAAGTCTTTCATTGCACCAACCAGCAGACAGCACGGTGATGAGTTAGCACTCTGGTTGCCAAGGTAACCTTTGATAGTTGAAGGCACATGGTAGTGAATGCTGAGGAAATTGAAGCAGGCGGCTGGTTTCCTAGCAGCCAGATGAGTCACAGAGATCTGATTCTCAGAAAGCTAGACCCATTTTTTGGGGAGAACAACTTTATTATTTGATTTTGTTTTAATTTAGGAGACATTTGGGGATATTAGAGTACACCATCGAGATTTGTCATCTATAACATTTACTATTAACTAAATTATCTTCTGGAGCAATATCAAGCCGTACACCAATTTGTCATTTCGAAAAGTGGTCATGATTCACAACGGCACTACATAAAATCGTAAAATAGCTTCTGACTCCTTACAAATCATTGCTAAGAGAACGGACTGAACTCAATTAGACCCACAACAATAAATTGGTTCTGCATCTTTATCATTTGGCCTTACTTGTGTTACACTGCTTGCATGCACAATTTGCGTTTGCTTGATGTCGCTTATTCACATTTTTTGATGTTGTACATTTAGATGCTTTTGATTGGTTAGTGGAATAGTTAACCTAAATTTGTTTGCTTATTTATTTTGAATGTACTGTAACATTTTGTTTGCATTTTCAGTGCTCATCATTCTTTCCTTTATTTGATTTGATTTCTTTTCATTAGATGATTAAATGACTCATAACACAACCCACTATTTGATGGACAGCTTTGGAGCCAGTAACCAAAGGTAATATAATGGTGCCCTTTTAATAACTCCATGTCCTTTTCCTAACCATAGTCCTCATCCCGTCTTACACTTGCATTTTTTCCTAGTCCCAGAACGTTGACCCAACCTGTCCAGTACTTCTACATCAGGATTACCAATTTTCAAATTCACTAACACCTGTCCTTTTTCATTTTTAAAGCATTTACTTCTAGCCTTTTGTCTCCTCTGAACTTTCAACTAAATCCATTATTTACCGATAAGGTAAATAATAAGGTATGCCAGCATGACAGCTTGAGATCATTATTCTCAAGCAATATACTTCACCACCGTTATAGAATACTTGATCTTTTTACATTCATGCTGGTCACCGTGTCATTTTGTCCGGATATTTGAACGTAATTCCTTTCTTGGCGATTAGGTGGAGAAAAATGAGGATGTGGACCAGAAGATTGAGCAGGATGGCACCACCAACAAACCTGAAGACAAGGCTCATAAGGCTGCCACCAAAATACAGGCCAGCTTCCGTGGACACATAACTCGGAAAAAGATGAAAGATGGGGAGGAAGAGAAGGATGGCGACAATCCCGCTGCTGCAGAAGAAGCGACAGAGGGCGACGAGGACGTGAAGAAAGCTGAAGGATCCCCAGCTGAGGAAGGGGACGCTGTTGAAGAGAAGGGAAAAAAGGAAGCAGAAACGAGCCAAGCCAAAAGTCCCGTGGCAGAAAAGCCAGCTAACTCACCAGCAGCCGCCGCTCCCTCTCCAGCAGGAGCAACAACGTCTCCTGTAGGGGCAGCACCTGCCGCTGTCTCTCCCGCAGCGTCCACCGAGACCCCCAAAGAGGAGCCAAAGGCCGAGGAGAAAGCTGAAGAGAAGCCCAAAGATGCGGAGGACCCGGCTGCTGGGGCCAAGAGTCCCACCACATCCACAGTTGAGGAAAAGGTGGAGGACGGTGAAGAGAAAAAGGAGGAGGCCAGACAAGCCGACGTGCCTGCTGCTGTCAGCCCGGCAGCCGAGAAGGGGGAGCTTGACCAAACAAAAGATAAAGGTATTGATTATTCTTGTAAATGTTAACATTTCTTACTAACAAAAATATAAGTATCCAGAACCTCCCGCCCCGGCCCCCAAATAAAATCGCAGAGTTCTTTAGCGTATCGGAACCATAAATGCTGCCTTACATAACGTGAGGGTTACTGAGTTCGCTAATACGATCTTTGACACTCCACAATTAAAATGCCCAATAAAAATAATTGATGGGCTTTCCTCTCATCCACTTGACGAGCACCTCAGGAAATAGCTGCTTGCCAGGCCTTCAGAGCTTTTTGGCAGGCCTCTGCTGGTCGACACAGACATTGGAGCGCCACATTAGATGACCTGCAAGAAATAAACTCCATGCTGATGAGGCAGAGAATCGAATAGCAACGTGGCAGGAAACAGATGCCACCAAATAACTCATGCTGTTATCAGAAATAAGAACTAAAGAAAGAAATGATGAAAACTACATTCTATTCTCTCTCACAAAATTCATTTCACTCCAACTCATAGCGGGTGGCGCAATGTAGATCAACAAAAATGCCAAAAGTGTCATAACCAAGAATTTTATAGTTTGCAAAAATTAACAAAATAACTAAAATTAAAAGAAAATTTTCACAAACAAAATAAAGTAAAAATGAAAACGTGTTTTAGAAAAAAAATAACCGGATTTAAATCTTAGGTTTATAAAACATGAGCTTCATGTAGGAAGGTCAAGCATTTGAAAATTGTAGTTTACTTTATTACATATTGAGTGAGCCTTTTTTTTTATCCATCTTGTACTCAAATACTTCATGTATTAAAAAAAAAACTAAACCTGATACATAAACTAAAACTCATTTTTTTAAGATAAACATGCTCTAAAAACTAATAGCATTAATAAAGTCAAAACTAAATTCAAAACTAATTTCAAAAAAATCTATTACAACCACATTTGCATGGACTTGCAGGCAAATTCATAGGTCTTAATCAAATATTGAGGGATTACTGGTACCTCAAAAATCACAACAATTTGTTTCCCAATTAAATAATTACTCGTTATTAACCATGAAAGGAAAACCAATAGTTCCGAATGTAATCCAGAGCTGCTATTTGTGTTTCAAGGATTCTCCCGTCTGGGCCAGACAGGTACAGTACAGTTAACGGAGTATGCTCAGTCTGGAATAGGCGGAGGCGTGAGACACACACCCACACCCACAAACGCGCACACCAACTGGAGCGCTGCACCGAATCTAGGTCACCAAGCAGCACTGTCTCCGCGTTGTCATAGTTACCACCTCGATGGGATAGCTGGCCTGCATAGAGCAGAGCACAGATAACAGGTGTTCTTATTCAGATCAATGATTAATGAGCCTTACCGGTCACGATCCACACCGGGGATGTCTGTCACACACGAGGAACTGTTGGTCCCCATCTGCTTGATTACCAAAACTCAAGCATAAAGACAACCGGGCGGATTTTGAGGTGGATTCACCCTTTCTGACCAAAGTCAGCAAAGACTTTGATTTTTTTTCCCGATAAATAGTTGGCGATCGTAAATGCTAAACAATCATTTGTTTAATATTTAATATTTCCAGATTCTATACATCATTGAGTCTTTCAGAAAGTGTACAGTCATATCTCAATTTCTATCCTGTGGTCAACATATTTTGGCCAAAGAGGAAACGCATCATAAAATTCAAAAACCAGCATCTGTTGTAAGTGGCAATGTGGCATGGGTAACTTGCACATCTTTGAAGGGATCATTAATGGTGAAAGGACACATCCGGGTTTTGGAGCAACGTATGCTGCCATCCGAGCAACATCTTTTTCATGGACACCCCTAGCAAGACAAAGCCAAGGCACATTCTGCACGTGTTAAATCAGTGTGGCTTTGTAGTCCAAGAGTGGGAGTACTAGACTTGCTTGCCAGCAGTCCAGACCTGTCGCCCAGTGAAAATGTGTGCCGCATTGAGAAGCATAAATTCGACAACGGATACCTAGGACTTATTGAGCAACCTAAGAATGAGAAAGAATCTCACCTCCAAAGCTCCAACAATAGTGTCCTCAGTTCCCCAAAAACTTATGAGTGTTGTTAAAAGGAAAGGTGATGTAACACAGTGGTAAATATCCCAATTTTTTTTTATGTTTTACACAACATTCCATCTTCATTGGAATTGAGGTTTGAAGAAGCCAAAGGAATGATTTCAGAAGAAGTTCTCCAAGAGCTCTCTTTTGTGACGGTGAAAAATGATTCATATGAAATGTATTTATGGAGAACATTTAATGATCTCTGCAACTGTGTAAGCGCTCAAGTCGTTTAGATTTAGGAAATATACCATTACAACATATTACAGATAGATACATTAGAGAGTTGGACGTTATCAACGAGGCTGTGCTCCGCAACATAAATTGACAAACAAGAAGACAGCACAGAGCTTTGCAGATCTCCTTCCGTCCGTCCATCAATCCATTGATCTCATTTGGGTCACGGATCATCTACAGCCAATCCCAGCTAACTTTCGGCAAGAGGCTGGGCATATCCTAGACTGGTTGCCAGCCAATCACAGGGCATGTAGACAAACAGCCATTCTCTCACATATACACTTATGCATAAATTAGTCTTTAAAGGACCAAACATTCATGTTTTTCAAATGCTGGAGGAAGCCTGAAGTACTTGGAAACTGAAACTCCCCAAAGTTAGTTGAAAGATTTAAATTGCCTATAGGTGTGTGTCTTAACCCAGTAGTTGGCAAGCAAGAAGTCCAGCCTCTAACCATATGTCCAAAGTGAACCAAAAACCGAAATATTCTAAAGCGGATTTCTTCCAAGAAAATGATGATGACTGTCATCTCATCTTCCATCACCTTTTTTGAACTGGATTCTATGCAGCACATGGTGACTCAGACTGCGCTCACACTCGACCTGTAAGTTCTGCTCTATGACTCATCATGTCTTAAGTCCTCTCCTCATTTAAACATTAATGTATAAGCACTTACACATGATCAATCTGCTTCTCTTGGTCCCCGCCCGCCCCACACAGACTCTGGAGGGTACACACACACACGCACACGCACACGCACGTCACCTTCGAAGCTTCTAACGTGATGATGTCACCCTTCAATCTTCTATTAAAAGATGCTGAGCTCATTGTAGAGCAGTCTGTGAAATCACCCGCGACTTGAATAAGGTCGCGGTGATATTACAAACTCTGGAGTAAGCCCTCAAAATCAAAGGAGTACAGATGTTATCATTTCCTCCGTAAAACACTTTCACCACAAGGCAATAACGTACCCCACATGGATCATTATTATAAGTAAGCATATCAACTTCTTACGTTGTCTGTGCCAGTGGTTTATCCTGAGGCCATCACGTGATATCAGATATGACAGGTTGGAGGACTCTCACTTTAAATATTTAAAGCACCCATTAGGGGCACGCACGCTGCTTAATATTTACAGTCTGTATGATATCACAGTCATGAGCAACTTCTGGCTTACACTCTTAAGTGCTTATGGGTGAGCAACATCAGCTCGCACTTTAACTCAATGTACTTACAGTACATTCTTTGAAATAGTCTTTGACTCAATGGCTCTTGACGCAAATTCTTGACGCTCACAATCTCTAAGGGCCAGATAGAGTCTTATAATTATTCTCGGCCCTGATGTGAAAACGTTCTTTCTCTGGCTCAATTTCTTTCTCCTTTTATCCCCTCCTCTGAATCTCAATCCCTACCTCTCGTCCCCTCATTCTCCCAGATGCTGCAGAAGAGTCGAAAGCAGAGGGGGATACCCAAGCAGATGCAGACGTGGAGGCCACCGAGTCCAAGGACGACTGATGCGAAGTCTAACCTCCAAAAAGAAGAATTAAGAGAATGAAGAAAAACAAAAATCTAAAAAGGTTGCTCTTTGTCTTCCCAGTGCAAAGGCAGTCCGTTTTTATTTGTTTGTCATTTTTTGTGTGGCAATGATTTTCTCATGTTGGGGGAGTTTCCAGCGTGAAGTTTTTTGGCTCAAGCTAATATTATGATGACGTGGTGATGATGTTGTTGTTGTTGATGATTCTGAAATATGATTGTTATGCTGATGAGGAGAAAGATTTGATTTCTCGCATCTTTTGCCATGTATTGTAGGAGGTTTGGCAGTGGATTATAAAAGTCCCAACTGGATAGATACACATTTAATATGTATTGCAAATAAATGCAACTTTATCTGCTTTGCATTACCCTTTCCTACAAATTGCAATTAAAATCTGTATTTTTGCCAGTGCACGCACAAAAAAGCTGGTTTATATCATGTAACTCAAGTTTTCAGTACAATCCAAGTGTATCGAAAACACAGCAAACCGGAAATACACAAACATTATGATAATGAGAATGTATTCTTAAATGTGTATCTTTTCCAGTTGGAGAACTGTAAAGTGCAACATATAGGACAATACTATTACTCTCGCTACTACTCTGCTTGAGTCATTCAAGCTTGAATTAACACCCCTTTTACAAACTGTCTTTACCCTCATTTGCAGAATAGGACCTGTTGCCATTGAAATGCCATGATCGTATAATAAACTTTGAAATTCTGCTTTCGTATTATTACAAGAAATCTTATATTCTGCCACCCAAATATGAGAGCAGTAGCATGAACCATCGAACCAGATGCATGATGGGAACTCTCCCTCTAAGAGGAACTTTTTCGCATTTACCGAAACTTAAGAGGTGTGGCGGCTTCCTTTTGATGTCTTTGGTGTTGTTATGACAGTTTATATGAATTGGGATAATTCTCTTGCACAGACGTTAAGAAAAATACATAAAAAAAAGATGAACACACAAAATGAGCAAACAAACAAAAAAAAAAACTTTTCCTATGTTCCAGTGAGTGCAATGTCCAGTTTCAACCTAACAAAGAGTTCCAACTTGTGAAGAAAAAAAATGACAAATGGTTTCAATGTCTGTTTTCAAAATAAAGCAAATGTGCCAATTACCATCATTAACTGTGGTGTTTGTTTCAAAAGTTGATGCTAAGGAATTAGGTGCCAATGGACTGGCAACCTTAGTGAAGACAAGCGATATTGCTGTCCTGCGAAGTGTTCTGGGAAAAATGATACCAGCACAATGACACTCGGATTTCACAATTCAAACATATGATGAAGGCTGAAAAGTGTGAAACCATAGCCCAATTTTAGTTCTCACCACCGTGGAATCGTTATAATCGTGCATTAAACCTAATGCTATTATTTTCCCTCCCATCTGTTTCATTCCTCCTAACTACCGCATAAATGCTTGAAGCTTTTCATCTAATTATGTTGGACAAGTACCGTATAGTAGTGACGAGAGAATGTAGCTTCAAGATACTTCATGAAACAGCTGTGTTTCCTCTAGATGCCGCTGTTGGTTTAAAGAAGAGGGTTTAAGAAACGGCAAGTCTGTGTTTTCACCCCTATGATGAACAGAGAGTGCCATCTGTGGGAGTGAAAAATACAACAATTGGTCCATGAAGCATCGTGACTCGTCATTCTCCGACAGAAAAAGAAAAAGAAATCTGGTGACCTGTGGTTGTGTTGGCTGCTCAATCTCAGTTCCCTTTCTCCCGGCCTGCTGCTTTCTTTTTTAAAATTTGGCCTCACCAGTAAAGGAAGCTGGCTGCGGTCCCACTGCCAGTTCGTCTGGTTTTACACAGACTACAAAAACCTAATCTATATTCGAGCCGCCTGTAGAATTCCCATCAGGCACGTTTATTACCCATTTCGATTTCTCAATCACGTACCGAGCTCGGTCCAGAGCCTTCCAGCCAGATGCGCTAGCCAGGATTTATGGTCCTTCCGCTGAATAAATCTACTCCAAAGATGATCGTACCTGTGTCGCAGATTGCTCGGGCTCTCCAGTGAGACCTGGGGAAAAGTCAAAGGTTACATGCCAATGGGGAGACAGCTGTTCTCTATTTCCAATTGCTCAGAGGTTTTTGAACTTGAGAATCACCGCTGCCTGCTTGGTCTTTGCCTGCCTGGATTTCACCATCGTGTGTAGGGCCGTGATTTCATTTCCTATTCCAAGTTGCTGTCTACCCCGAAAACAGTGACGATAATAATCGAGCTTATTTTATGGATCAGTGGCCGTCCCTCCAGCTCGGTTCATCTCGCAGGTCTGGAGTGTGTTCTGCAAAGCAATGGCTGCATCTGCAAGTCTTCCCTCAAGATATCCCCCACAGTTCAAAAGCCAGGCACAGCGGGAAACTCACGACTTGGAAGCTGCACTCCTTTGTGTCGTCCATGAACCGGAGTACCTGGAGAAAACCCACGCAGGCACGGGGGAGAACATGCAAACTCCACACAGGAAGCCAGAGCCTGAATTGAACCCAACACCTCAGAATTGTGAGGCGGTCGTGCTTACCATTCGTCCACACAATCTTTTTCAGGAGGCCAAAAATGTACGCTTTTTGTATCATGTCTTTTTCTTTTAGTAGGTAAACAGTTATAAATAAAAAATGGATTGTAAAGAAATTATTTTCCCATAATTTATATTTCCCCCCTGTGACTTTCACTGAAATTAGTCTTCCTCACTGTTTTCGCCCCTTTTTTTTGTCACACTTTACTCACTTTCATCTGTTTACGCATCTTTTGATGGAAAGAGGTCTGTAGTTTGGAGACGCATTCCATGCCCTGTAGCCTTTATTGAATCCCTCTGCTTCAGGATGGAACATATCATCAAAGTAGGCCCACCATGCCAAGTTGACGACGTGCATACTCATTTTTTTCTATGATTTGAAGCTTTACTACACTTGACACCATCCACTTCTTCTCCACACAAAATTCCCAAGTACCCACGGTTAGAAAAAAAAGACAAAAAATGTGAGCACAAAACAAGTGGAAGTACTGTACCTTCACAATTGGAAGTTGTGAGATTTTCTGCTGCCATCTAGTGGCGGAGTGGGTGAAGCTAACTCATAAATCCACATTTTGCCAACGTCACAAAGATAAACGTCAACCTAGCAACGAAGTCAGTGCACTCTTAAGTCAAGCAAAAATTGTATTTGCTTCATCACTATGATTTTTAGTGAAACATATATTTTAAAAAAGTCCCCTTGTTGGACAGTTTTCACATTTTCTTTTTCTTTTTCGAACCATTGTGCTTTGGCCAGATGGAGTTTACATCAGCATGTATCCATTGTAAATGCCACTTATTCTCATTATAGTCGAGTGCCACCTGGAACCTATCCCAGTTGACACATTGGACCGTTCCCCAGCTAATGCCAGGGGTACATTAGCCGCTTGGTAAGACAACTAATTAAAAAACAAAACAAAAAAACAATTGTTTTATTGAGTTAATTTTGAAGTGAACTGCATTATAGTGTTTCCCAACATTTGTTGGGCCAAAGCACCCATTAAATACAAGAAAGCCTCACAGCATACCACCAAATTAAAGATAGTGCAGGAGGCTTTTTCCCAACTGTCTCCGAGCAGGTACACCCTGAACTGGTTGCCGGCCAACTGCAGGGCACACAAAGACGAACAACCACGCTCACAATCACACCAACGGCCAATTTAGAGTGTTCAATCAACCTACCATGCATATTTTTGGAACGTGGGAGGAGTTATCAATGGCATCGTTTTTCTTAGAAGTTTAGTTGGACTCTCATTTGTACGACTTCCAGGTTATCTCCATTTAAAAGCTGCACCATCCTACTTCACAGAGATGGGCACTTGACCCTTTTTTGACGGTCAGTCCCCTGCCCTTCTGCTGCAATTTGGCTGGCCTTACGGCCTCGACCCTCAGGCCTTCTTCAAAAAATTGCTGGTGCCCGCTTTATGGATATGGCTCTGTTGTGGGATGATTTGACACCTTGTGGAGGAAGTGCAACATTGGCAGTGATTTGGCACTAACAGCAAGGAAATTAGCCACACTAATGGAATGTCAGTGTCTTAATTGTAACACTTTTTCAACTGCTAGTGCCAGTTTTTGGCCTACTAGTATGCAATTAAACCTTACTAGTAAACTACTGTGTTGCACTAGTCACAAATGGGACATAATTGTCGCATACGATAGCCTCCTGGACACACTAGTACACTAAAATGCCCACGAGCAGTTTTGCCTTCTACTAACTTATGTTGACTATGCCAAAGTTGTTGAACTAGTGCGCAGAAAAATCTGAGTAGTGGAAGGCAGTAGTGGAAAAAAAGTTACTCATAAGACACATCTGTCTACTTGTCCATCTGACTCAAATGAAGCTTCAAATCTGCTTCATGATCCAGTAGTAGTATTTTTGGACTCCTGTAGATGGCACTCTCTGTTCAACATTGGGCTGAAAGCGCACTGACTTGCCATATTTTAAACCTTTTATTTAAACCAACAGTGCCATCTAGAGGACTCAGAAATACAACAACTGGTTCATGAAGCAAATTTGAAGCTTCATTTTCTCATCACTAGATCTGAGTTGTTCCATAAGAATGTAGAATTGCCTTACTAGTGAGGAAAGCGTATACTAGTACATGGATAATTATCAATGCTAATGAATAAATCCTAACTCGGCTTTCCATACTGACATACTCGTGATGAATTGGTTACACGGCAGGTTTTTCCCATGGACAAAAATGTTTATCAGAGAGATTGTAACAATACATATATTCTTTTATTAGCATGTTACATGGTCATAAACACAACAGTTTCATTTAAGATTCTGTGTGTCTACTCCAAAAAGTTACAAGACATCGCTAGTCACATTCAAATACATAACATTGATTTCAAACAACTTTTATTCTCTTTTATGAACATAATCTCATTTAGTTTTATTCCATAATATATATATTTTTTAAGAAATTGCAATTACCTTATGCCATAATAAAGGTAAGTAAAATAGACAAAAGTGGGACATTGCTGTTCCTTAATGCTTGATTGAATCTTAAGTACAAAAGCCATAGTTACATTTTCAGATTGAATTCTTGCACTTATTGGCTTTGCTGATTTCACAACATTCTACTGTAGAAACATCACACTGTATATACACACAGAGGACATAAAGAAAGAATAAGAAAGATTTGTCACCCTTCAACTTTTGCTTGCCACATGCCTTGTGTAAGCAGCAGTGGTAAGGCGTAAAACACGAACCAGGTGCCGATGGACTCCTTTCTAATAGTGATAGGAAAATTAAGTTTCATGAAGATCTTGTGCGAATTTTTTTTTACTCCTCTAGAGGGCGTTCTTGGTTTAAAGATAAAGGCCGGTGCAACGGAAATGTATTAAATTTCCACTGCATCTTTAAACCAAGAGTGCCATCTAGAGGAGTCAAGTGCTTCATGAAGCTTCATTTGTCCACGAGTACTTTCTAATTGCAGGGACACAATTGGACACCCATGTTTGAAGGAACATAAAAGATGGATGAATTGATTATATCTGTCGCACAGTTGTCCTCTTCTGAGCGCTATCGGTCCACAAACATGCATGCTAGGTTAAGTGAAGACTTGGAATTTCACAGTTGGTGTTGTCACATGTTTTTTGCCGATATGTGCCCTGCCTCGAGCTCACAGTCAGCTGTTACGTGACCCACCCGCAACCCTGAACAGGATACGCGGCAGAAAATGAATGAGGGAACCGACCTGTTGTCTATTTTGTAATGAATGTGGCGTTTGGCTCAGATAACGTCATCATCTTCATAATTTGATGATATGGAAGGTACCTATTGCAAGTGAAAGTATTTTTCCGTGATTAATATTTATTGATTCCTGTGGCACATAAAGAAAAAAAATGTGTATTAGCTCAGAAAAACAATCAGTGCATAATGAAAGCATACAACATTTTTGTGGAATGCACGAATGGAAATATATTTACCAGCCACAACATTATTACTACTTCTAATAAAATACAGCCAAAGTTGTATCAAATATTTAGCCTTTACTAAAAATAGTAATGCTTAATTTTGTATGTTTATTGTCGTGGTTTGGTTTTTAATGTCATTGAAGTCAACTACATCATACTGACAGATGCATTCAAATTGAAAATGCCATGTAGCTAAAAGAGGTAGCCATATTCTACCTATCTGACACCATGTTAATAAAAATTGAAAATTAATATTATTTACTTTTTATATGCCCAAATTGTTGTGCATCCTATCTTCTACTGGAGTGTGCAAGTGGTCGTTATGTTGTGGTTGGTCTATTCATCTTGGTAATATGCTAGGATGGCACTTGGGGTGTTGGTTGGACTCTGAGATGAACTGTGAAAAGGATCATTCAGGAAGTTGTTTCTGATTTTGTATCATGCAAAAAATTGCTAAATGGAAATTCCTCTTCTTTGGTTGTCTATGTGGTCTCTTACCGCAAGGTCAATTATCATCCTTCGTCAGTGACTGACAAAAGTCAGCTTTCCTCAGTCAAAGTGAGGCGGATGAACCAAGAAGGATGTACACATGAAACACGAGGACATAAATGTTGCCAGCATCATGAATGAAGCATTTTTTTTTGTGGGGGGGGTTGGAATTCCAGTTACCCAGTTAGTCAAGATTTATTTGCTTGGTCAGAAGCTAACATCGTGTGAGTGGATGAACATTCATTTAAATGTATTTTTATAGAACAAGTTTCTATAGCTTGAAATCAAAACTGGAGCGGACAGCTTTGCACACGCCACTATCAAGTCAGTGTGAATACACAAATGTTTTACAGTACTTTACCTTGTCACAACAGTGGAAATGTGACCAAGCAGCATGCAAGTGACTTGAGATGAACACAAGGTTTGGCGAAATAAATAAGAAACAACAACAGCATCCATGACTGCTGCTTGACTACCAGAGTAAACGCAGACATGTTGAAAGCATTTTGAGTGACGTGTTAGAGGGGGATGTGATGATGCAATAGCATGATGTAAACAAACATTCCATTTTTGCTGCTCTCATTTTGATTTCCTACAAACTTGAAATGACATTCTACTGCACATGTAAGCAAGGCCAGGTAAGACACAAGTTTTTCTTAATATTTTTGGAAAAAAACAAAAGCTTTTTTTTTTAAATCAGAGATGCAAGTAAACCTTTCTGCTATCGTTTTTTTTTTTGGCGCCGATTCCAAATTTGCCCTCATTTCTTCTCTAGCACATCAAGTTTTCACAAAAATAACAATAATAATGTAATATCAATTAAAACAATATGTTTAGTAAGATTTATTCAGTATGGTAAAATCCGTATTATGCAAGCTTTTTTCATAGGTCAAACACAATAAAAAATTAAAACATCTCAAAAACCTGATTTGCTAGGAAAAAAAATTGAGGACATTTTTGCAATCAGTATATGGCATGTGAAAATATGTCTGAATAAAAACTAATAAACTGAAACTGTCATAAATGCGTGAGGGACACTTAAAGCCATCTCTGATTATAGTTTGCTGTTGACTAGTGAGGGTGTACACACAATGGTGTACGATAAAGAAAAACATTTCAGCATCGCAATGAGTTCTCAGTGGAATTTCACCGATTCCTTTGAAATAGAAAGTCATTCACTGGGTCATACATTTTGATCTGTAACAGCAGAGAAAAAAGAAGTCACAAGCTAAAAGCAAGCGGTGTAGTTTACTGCATGGAGCTAAATGTGCAGTTTCAAGCTGCCCGGAAGTGAAGGCCAATGGCCAACGGCCAGGTTGGATGCTAATCAGACGGACGATGCAACGAGTTGCTCTGGTTGCCTCGTCACAGAGGAATACAAAATGTTACTGTACATTAAGTGACATTAGGACCTCTGAGTACTTCTTTCAACCTATTCTCATGAAAATATTTGAGGATTTGGACTAAGTTTCAATCTAATAATTGGTACTGGATACACATAGTGATGGTAAAATGAAACTTCAAATCTGCTCCATGAACCAGTAGTCGTATTTTTGGACTCCTGTAGATGGCACTCTCTGTTCAACATTGGGCTGAAACCACACTGACTTGCCATATTTTAAACCCTTTATTTAAACCAACACTGCCATCTAGTGGACTCAAAAATACAACAACTGGTTCATGAAGAAAATTTCAAGCTTCATTTTCCCATCACTAGATACTCACTTTAATTGTTACTTCTCCAATCACCCAATTTAAAAAAAAAATCATTTAATCAATACTCACACACACACAGTTTTGAAATGTTATGTTTGCTTATGACAGGTTTACAAATGCATGCAATGTATACACTTATAGGGTAAGAACTTCGAGACAACTGGAAATGTTCTCTTCATGTACAGGCGACATGTCAGCATGTCTTCCTGGCTCCCTTCCTTGCCGTATACTGGATGTGGCTTTAAAATTTGATGTCGGTAATGTGTCACCAATAGCACAGTTAATGGACACCTCAAGTTCTTGAACAGCACCATTTGTTTCATTTTGGTTAAGAAATACTTCAAACACACCTCCACGTCTTCCGTTTTTCACAGTTAAAAAAATTTAACTTGGAAACCTTTCAAAATGTTTGCAATTTCAAGCACCACAAGAACCACTAACCTTCAATTTTTTTTCAACTGAAAACATCTCACAAGAGTGAGATGACACTCCTGTTGTGAGGAAATATTCGACTGCTTGGCTTTTAGTCTGCCATCCTACTCAATTCTCATGAGAATAGGCCGCTTCGGATGATTGCGAGAAGTTTGGAGCAAAAACAGGGAGCGGGGGAAAAAAAAAAACGGTAGCAAAGTCACAAAATATGGATTAAATTCATACTCTGAATGGAATCTACTTGATCTCCATGTGACAACACGAATGCTGCATCAAGAAACTACTTCATCCTACGTTCAATATCTCATCATGTCAAATTTGGCAGATTATTCCAACTCATTAATGCACTGGATAAGCACTCCGTGAAATCTGGGATGCTTCAGGTGTTCCAGAGATAAACGATTGTTGGCATCCTCATAAGTGGAATATCTTTGTGTTTAATTCCACGAAGACACAAGTACACCAAATTCTAAACCAGCCGCAGAAAGCAGAAACAAAGAAGTGCGGACGTATTAAAAAGAGCAACATAATTCGTTAAAAGAGCACTGTTTGCTTTTTATGTCCTTCATATCTTTTCTTTTTCTCCCTTGTGTCTATGGACACAGATCGACAGACACAATATTTGCAAGCAGTGCTCGACAGCACGTAAGGTGTTCGTAACGATGCAAACAGTCTGGGGGGCGGAAAGGTCGGTGTAGCAATAAGGATGTCGGCGAGCAGGAGAGAAAGTGAATGGCAAGGTCAAAGGCCAAGTGGGAGGAAGGAGAGGAGAGGTATTAACACTGGAACAGAAGGCAGGCGATGCAGGCCAGAAGGAGCCACAGTGATTGAGATACGCAAGCTGAGCCGTTGAGGTCTCGGCCTGTTCCAGGTCCTGTGCACACAAACAAAGACGGCAGGAGGAAGACAGTCAAGAAAAGTGCTTTTAAGGAAACAACTTAAAACTGCCGTTTCCTGTCAACATGTCTTTTTTTGTACCCTTTATATAAGCTATGATATTTCTTGTTTTTATCTCGTGAGTCCTCATCCCGTCCTATAAACGGTACACTGGTACCATACCATGACCTAATTGTGCCGCAATATACGAGTTTTTCAAGATTGGTAGGCAAAATGTGTCTTTGGAGTGTGCGTCATTTACGCCACTCGAGCAAAGTCAAAGAAAAATGAGAGCAGCGGACCGCTCATGCACTTTCAACCATTCAATCACAAATCCAAAATGACTGGGACACGCCTCTTAAAGGCACACATACTGTACAACCTGGCAGTGGCTGTTGTTGTGACCAGAGTAACACAAGTAATAGTTTTGCATTTCTCATTAGTTATTTCTTCATTTTGTTTTGATTTATTTGTTTGTTAATGAAGTTTTAATTACTTTTTAGAGGGGGCTTGTTTGTATTAGCTTTAGTTTTTTTTGTTATTTTTTTAGTTTTTATATGTAGTATTTGTCAAGTGCAACGTTAAAAAAAAATCACTGAGTACTTTGTCATATGGTAAAGTAAACTGCAATTCCCAGTTGACTGGTCGATCTTTCTTCTTCTGCATGACTGAAAAGTAATACCAAATAAATACATTCAAAATAAACCCCCAAAAGTTCACTGACAAAATTAATTGACAAACACGAAAACAAAGGACATTTCTGCAATACTCTTGTAAATGTAAATTGTAGTTTCAGCTCATTTTTTTAAAGCACACTGTTTCCATTTTATTTCCTTCACCAAAATATTTTTTTTCAATTTCAGTTTTAGCCTTTTCATTTGTGTGAACCTTGTTTGTGACCAAGCTCCAATTGCCCCAACAAACTAGTAGTTACTCTTGATCAAACAAGTATATTTCTAAAAATTCTCTTTGACTGTGTTATTATGTGTTATATAATACAATGCAAATTTTCTTAATTAAAAACTCAAAATACAATTCAATTAATTTCAATAAAATATATTAATTAGATTTGTAATTTTTTTTTAAGTTCTGAACTTCGTGACACAAAAAATGAAACTTAAGTAAGTCAGGGTACCACAGTGCTGCTGGGCCAAGGTTGGCTTCTTTTTTTACCATGATGACTGGCGGCGGAGCCTAAAATTTGAAACTAAGGAGGCGTTACAGATTGCATCTCAAGAACTGTGGATGTGTCTTTTTGGCCTCCCGGATCTTCATTTTGACAAATATGCAGACAAAGTATTTGGCCGGCATGCCAGAGACCCGGACTTTACTGCAAGAAATAAAAATGTCACATTTTCATAATTTGACCCCTTTGAATACTTGAAATGACCAAGCTCACCCATTTTCAAGTTTGAAATCAAATTTGTTGACAGATTTCAGAACTTTGAGTGAGGCAATTTATTCCCAATCTTTTCATGGAGGTGAGCTTTCAACAAAACGGATTTCATTCATTCATTCGATAAACAAGATGCTTTTAGCTGTTCATATTAAGTTTTTGCGACTTAAATTTGAATTAATTAAATAATCTAGGGGAAAACATACACATTTAAAGGCTATTACCTCTGCACTGCAGACATTCCAGGACTTTTCTCAATACACTAATTTAAGACATAGCAATAATAGCCACGCGCAAGATACATTGACGTCAGAGCACTTAAACATTAAGCACAAACAGAACTAATGGTCACGTCAACATTTCAAGCAAGGCTAATTTGTCCCTGTAAGTGACTGAAACATGAGAATAGACTTTCATGCGGTATTGAAAATGGATGGATTGCCTTTTCTGTTTTTCATTCACGGTAAAGAATTTAGGTTTATGTTTTATGTTACAGCCCATTTGCAACAATGTTTTGTTTTAAATTAGTGTTCAATGTTTTCAAGATATTGCAAGTGCGTTAGTTTATACAGTACAATATACAAAATGTATTCAAAGGAATAAGAGTATAGCCAACTTGAATTTATGAGTTATTGAAAAAAAATTGTGGGTTGAATTCATTCAATTTTGTTTCTTCAAGTGACGGCACAAAATAAAATTATCTGCATTATGATACCTTTTTATGTGGATATACAAACTACTGACAAAAGGTATCTGAGATCAAAATTACACTGTGCCAAACGCTGTATATTCAATTCAATGGTGGTTTACATTTAATTCCTAAATTAATTAGACTTTTAATTTATTTTTTTTAGAAAGCCCGCCCCCCTAGTTTCGCAACTATTTTTTTGCGATTAGAAAAGATGGTTAAGGCCCCCTTGGACAAGACAAACGCTTGCATTAACAGTCTTTTCCCACCAAGTGGCGTCAAAGTTGCAACAGTGGAAATGTGACCAAGTTTCAAGAAATCCTGCATGCACCATTGTTGTCAGAAAAGGAAAAAAATTGCCTTATACTCACTGTAGAGGAAAACACTGGAATTTTGGACACCCAGTCGATTTGAGGCCACACAGGTATATTTGCTATAATCCTCTTCAGTGACACTTGCAATTGTGAGAATAGTATAAGTCCCAAGGACTTGGATGTTGATGCCCTGTACATTGGACAGCCTGCAATAGGAAAACACAATTTGAAAATTTCACTGAGAAACGAGTCGTTTTCACTTGTTTAAACCACTTGACATTGCACTTTTACTTAGAGGATCTTTACAAGCTGCTCACATTCTAACTCGCACCACCGAGCTCCTGACACGTCATTATGTCAACTTTGAAATGCAATTTAGTGCTGAGGAATCAATACGATTTGGATAGTCAGTTGGAACAATGGACAGTATACTGATGAGCTAACCTCTTCCCATTATGCAAGCCGCTAAATAAGACGGCCAACTTAATGGATCCTGTACGTCCCGCTATGATCAAGCCCCTTATATGATTTGGAAGAGTTCATTTAAGGTGCGTCCACTAATCCTGCTCATGTGTGGCTACTGTGAGGTGCCAGACGTTTATGCTGACACATATTGAGCATTAACATAAAAAAAAGAAAAAAAAGAAAATGAAAGCCATAAAGCTTGGATCACTCCCCTTGGGGCACCTCGGAGGGAGTGTGTGATGACGAGTGCATGTGAATGAGAAGCATAAACGGATAAGCACACAGCATTTTCTTTTCGATCTAAAAGATGCTGCCGCCAGACTTATCTTCATGACAAGAGGGCATGATGAAAAACGTGCGCCAGCAGACAAGCTGGGAGACGAAAACAATACACAGAACCACAGGGAGTTGAAAACTATAATCGCTACTGATTATAGATCACAATTGTGAAATAATAGCAGCGGGAACCCGTGTGATTTGTAAGGACGTTTGCATTCACACTCGCTGGACAATTTGTTTGCCATGGTGCTTCACTATTACAATTAAATTAACAATTCAAAATTTATACTATAATATATATATATATATATATATATTTATTACGCTGGTGTCAAACTCAAGTCCTGGGGGCCAGATCTGGCCCGCGACCTCATATTATGCGGCCCGAGAAGGGCAAATCATGTGCGTCAACTTCCTGTTTCTAGCATATTTTCTCCACTTTTAACAACATTGATATATGAGATATTGCCATTTATTCGTTAACAATCTTCCCCTTTTAAAATAAATTTAAAAATTGTTGAACAAACAACTGGCTTCCTGATTTTTAAAACTGGCTTTCCATCAATTTGTTGTGTGTATAATAATGTAAGGCGATCATCCATTTATATGGGTTCACAGTCATAACAGCTCTCTGAGGGAAACCATAACTACCATGTGGCAAGTGCACAAAAATGAGTTTGAAACCCCTGTTATACAACATAATACAATTCAACTTAATATATATATAGCGCATTTCACAACAGCTGCCGCTGCAACAACACACTAACATAAAATAACAACAATACAACAACAAAGACAGTGAGAGCAGTTAATTAAAACACCAATTAATGATTCCAACACATGCAGCATAGACACCACAAAAGAGCAGAACTGTGTCAGTGGAAAGCCAAAGAAGATAAATGTGTCTTCAAACGAGTTTTAAGAGTGGGGGGCTGCACAGAGGGGGCTTGGCTAACATACTAACGGAAGGTCATTGAGGAGGAAGGGTTGGCAAAAGAAAAGGCTCGATGCCCTCCTTGGCACCTCCAGTAGCGTTTGAGCCGCAGACTTGAGGCACTGGGCAGGTGATTTGGGGTGGAGGAGCTCAGAGAGGTATGCGGGCGCGAGGTTGGAAGATTGGAAGACACAAAGAAATATCGTAAAATGAACTTTAAAATGCACTGGGAGCCAGTTAAGAGAGGCCGAGATTTGGCTTATGTGATCCGTCTTCCAAGCTTCAGTTAGGAGGAGAGCAGCAGCAGTTTGGATCGATGTTTGAAGGAGAACTGGCTGACTCCGAAATAAAGTGCGTTACAATAATCTAGCCGGAATAGAACGAGGATGACATGCAAATTTTACATACAGGTCGGAATCGAGCCATGCCGCTCTGAACTGTCAGGCGGACATGCTAACCAATCCTCACCGTGCCGCTGTGAGTGGCATTTACTTGAAAAATCCAAGTAAAGGTTTTTTCACTCAGAAACTAAGTAAGAAGCGTTTTTAATAAAATTTTGAAAGTATATTAAATAAAAAAAAGTCACTCCAAGGTTGATTTTTATTTTGTAAACAGCAAATTTCACACAAAAATCTTTCATGTAAAATTTGCTTAGAACGTCAGAGTGAAAAAAAAGCTATTTTTTTCCCGTAAATATCACTCCCCATTTTTTTTTACAGTGTAGCCAGCTGCCTAAGATGAAAGAAGCTGGATTTAACAATGGCACTGATTTGCTATCCATTTAATGTTACGTTATAGTCCATGATAGTCTTTGCAACAGAGATCTGAAAACTGGAAAAGACAGAAAAGTAAAATGGACTTATTTTATAAGAAACATGAAACAAAGGCTTCTTATATTTTGTTTGGCAGATTAAAAATGCAACTTGCCAATGAATCCTATACTGTTGTAAAGATTTGGAAGGAACGCATTTGTGGGATCAATAGCGCAACTGAGTAAAACGTGCCAAATATTCACTGCTTATGCCAAATATTTTCCCCTGGAGTAATACTCTATTCCAAAATCAAGTTTGGTTTCATGTTTATGTATCTAGTATTTCGACATGTTCAACATGCTAGTAGAAATTATTCCAAAGTATCATTCATACAATATAAACTTAAGAAGGCAGTAAAATGAAAACACTTTTTTTGTTGTTTTTCTGATAAGGTTTTGGCATGTCGTTTCCTCATCAGTGAAACTAATTTCAGACAGGTTTGATAAATTCTCCAGGAGTGTCAACTAAAGGCAAATTATTAAAGGATGTTGCAGATTTTACACACAGTGGAGGGGAAACAAAGTGGATTTCTGATGATGAAGAGCTGGGAATAGTTTGATGTCTTGGAAAATAAATCAAACACAGAAAATTGTTGTCCTGTTAACTCATTAGTGTGTAACTCAGACAGGAAAATAGTTTGCTCCGATAAAGCTGTATTTAGGAACACTTCCGTCAGACAAATGTGTCATATTCACAGAGTGGCTGTTAAAAAACCTCAAGTGTGAAAAACATGATCGTATCTCTGGTGTCGCTGGAGACCCACAAAGCTCTCAACGCAAAGTCTTCCAAAGGCTCACATTCATGCAGAAAGCAGGATTTCAAACGGCAATTTTAAAATTTGAGAAACATTTACAATGAGCTTTGAAATACACAAAGTCAAATTTTCAAAGTGTTTTTTACTGGTGAGTGCTGAGCAACTGTGCACGGTCCAGATGGATGGAGTTCTGGATGGTGCATGGGTGGGCACTATTGCAATTTCAGCAATGACGGGGCAGAGTACTGTTTTGGGGTTAACGCATTCCAAAATGCTGCTGAGCCTGCAAGAGTTCCAGCAATACTGACACTTTCGGCAATCATTTGACAGCAAAAGTCTTTCACGCTGTTAAAATGACATTTTGGTATATGCTTACTAAAACTTATTTTGTAAAATGCTGAAGCAGTAACAGTAAAAAACAAAACTATTTAAACCCGTGCCAAACATTTGGATGGAACTGCCTCATGAAGTTGCCAGTTCAACGTTTCCAATTTTCCATCGGCAGAGGGTAACAGAAATCCATTCGACTGCGTATTCAGCGACCAGCGCGTACTCCGGATGATCCCTGTCATATAAAGCTCAAAACCTGGATTTGATCCTTTTGTTGAAACAAAGGGAAGCAGTCGCAAGCTGGAAGATGTAAAAGAATAATGACACATTATTGTCACACCTTTTCCTCTGAAAAACATCAGCGCATCGGTAGTTGGTTATCTCAAGCACAGTGGACGAGAGCATAATGATTTTCAAAGCTGATGACAAATTAAATCAAGTGCTATGTTTTGCAACGCTTTGTCAACAACAACAACAACAAAAAAAAAAAAGGCATTACAGCTGTGACAGCCTTGGACTGACTGAACAACTCACGTGTTCACGATAATCATTTGCATTCTTTAACCAGGTAATTGAGGAGCAAACAGTCAAGCAGAATTTCCACCAGATATTTAAATTTTGGCTCCGCTGTTTTTATCTTCCTCCCTTATATTAGTTTTTCACGCTGGTTGCACTCTAGTCTATTATGTGAAATATAGGCAATTGGCGTTGCCAACGGACATGTGAAACATCAAATGTCGGAGTCAGTGTCAGGCGTACAAATGACACATGGCGGAGTGTAGGATTGTGAATCGTTTGAATTGGAATTATGCCGGTTCTGATTGCGGTCTGATTTCCATTTCGATCAAATTCGGAGTGTCATCGCTCACTTCCTTGTTTTCAACCAAGCATGACATAGGCCCGTCAAAAGTCGGACCACTCTGGTTGAAATGGAGATGCTAACAATTATTATTTTGGGATGGACTCTTCTACAAATTTATTTCTATTAACTTTTCACTTTACAAGGACATTTTCAAAGGTTTATTTTTAACCAGTATTAATACCAAATTTAACTTGATAAAGGTTCAATTTAATTTCACCAGAGTGTTACGTTTGTAAACCACATATAAATAAATACACGCGAGTGTAAAGGTGTATACACTGATCTTCCATGGACGGGCTGTGTCGACAGACAAAAGCAGATCAATTTGGCACCCGTGTTCAGATTAGCAGCAGGTACAGTGTGTCTTTACAAAGTAATCATTTTTGCGGGGGATTGAATGTGAGCCGAATCGAGCGAGACGCTAAATCGATATCTTGTCAGTTACCTGTAATTAAAGCACAATTGTCTAGTGAAATCCATTTGGGGATTTATCCAAGTCTTTAATCAGAGCACCAATATGAGTCTCCTCATTTTCAAAAAGTAAAACAAGTATATGAGCAATTCCAGTGAAAGTGGAGTACAGGATACAGCGCATTCTCTTTGATTCCCGAGCACTAAACTGCAAAATCAACTAACCAGACACTGATAAATGGTATTAGGATGGTGCATTAGTATCAATACACGATGCCACTTGCAGTTTCTCTCAGTGCACGTTGACACAGGACTGGGAACAGGCACATAGCCAAAATCCTGCAAAGGGACAAAACAACTTGCATATCTCGAGGTTGTCAACGGCAGATAATGCAAAATATCTTAATGGCCATTTATCTTTCGCCCCACTTTTGTGATAGATCGTTTACTTTAGAGATTTGATCTGTGATAACATTTGCGACAGCTCCTCCAGCAGCTTTCTTTCTGCCTTTTGCTGAATTCTAGGGCAGCAGATTGGGTATGGCATGAAGGCGGTACTTTTGCAATGAGAGTGGAGGGAATTTGGGCTTACTTCACATTGAAATATTATGTCCCAGCTGTCATTATCCCGGAAAGTCATTACACTTCAGTCCTTGAGACTTGCATTACACTTGCACATCTGCTTCTCTCACACAATTTGCACTTTCACAAGGGAGCGCATGGTATTGTCTGCGTGTCAAGTCTGGCATCCCTTATGGTGAAATGACTTCCTCTCTTCGAAAGCTACCATTTTGCACTGCGATGTTCAATCAATAAGCTCTACATTATAATGCAAAGGTGTGAGTAAGTCACATATGTGCAAGTCACAAGCTAGTCTCAATTTGTAACCTTGAAGTCTAAAGCAAGTCCCTGTGGAAGTTACTGAGGAAAAAACAGTCAAGTCATTATTTTGTTCAAGCAAATCAAGTCATTCAATCTTGCTCAGTCACAAAAAATATTGGATTGACGAAAACATTTTTTGTTCATTAATCCCAACACCAAACAGTATATTTACACTTTATAAAGGCGAATAACAACAACAAAAATTATAATTAATGGTCTTCAGAAGTGCTTCATTGCTGTCGGTGTTTAGGTAGCCATTCCACAGCAACAAGTGGCGCTCACTGGGTTGCCAGGTTGGCGTTAGTGAAACAACAACTATAAAAAAAAACATTTCTTTCTTTCTTCGTTCCAAAAAGAAAAACTGTGATAAAATGAAAAATCCCAACGATAAACAAGATGACTTGTCAAGTAATGTAGATCAAGTAAATGTCATGATCCGCGTCGGGCATGACAGGGGTTTTGTTGTTTTCGTGTGCATGCGGTTTTGTTATTGTTTTCGTCACCTCCCTGCCATGTGCACTTTGTTTTGGTTTTGTCAGCTGAGTGGGGCGTTTCCCCTCAGCACTCGTCCTCACCAGTCACGCACCTGCTCATCATTACCCATCACACACCTGATCCCCATCTGCTCCCCTGATTACCGGACTATTTAAGCTTCCCATGCCATCAACCCAGTGTCGGATCATTATCCCGCTTGCTCCCTGTTGCTGCCTTACGGACTTTATGACTCTTGCATTGATCTCGTTCATGTACTTGTTTTTGTTCTCGCCCTCGCTCACGTCCCTTTGTACTTCGTCCCAGTTTATGTTCTCGTCCTGACCCAGTTTTGTCACGTTTAGCTTGTCTTTGTTATTTTGCACCCTGCCACGTTTGTTTGTCCACGCCACGTTGTTCGTCCTCATCTTGATTAATTTAATAAATTCCCCTTTAAGTTACCCTTATGCCTGGCTTCCCCGCATTCTTGGGTCCACCCTCCTCCTCGCCAACCGGCGACCCTGATAGAATGATCCGACCAACCACGGACCCAGCGGGAAGCTCTCGGCGACGTCATCGTCGTCGCTGCTCGGACTACCCCCCTCAGCCTGCCGCCCAATCCCGTGTCCTTCACGTAGGTTCAATTTTTCGTTCCCCGTTTGTTTCCTCCCCTGCGTTTCATGATAATGTTAAGGATTACCCACCTGTCATACCTCCCCATCTTATTATAGACTCCGATTACGAAGAGGAATTTGAGCGCCTTGCCATTTCACCCCCTCGCATTGTTGTAGACTCGGATCATGAGGATGATTTTGAATACATTTACGACCTGTTGTATGCTCAGCACGACACAGATGCAGTTAATACCAGTCACTTTCCTCCCCCCGAACAATTTCCGTCACCTTTTTCTTTTGACCGTTTTGAGACCACCTCCCACGTTATCTCGCGTCGTTCACCTCGTCCCAAATCACGTAGATCACGGCCACGTCGTTCACCACGTCCACAGTCTGTTTCCGCTCCTAGTCACGTTCCCCTCGCGTTTCATAGCTCACGTTCACCAGCACCAGTAGTCACGGTCCCTCATGTTTCCCGTTCCCCTGACTCCCTATGGCGGCAGGCTGATAGGGATCAGTTTCCCCGTTTCGGCTGCGCCCGGCCCGCTGCAGCCTCCACGTCAGCTGCGCAACCCACGCCGCCTCCACGTCAGCTGCAGCAACCCACGCCGCCTCCACGTCAGCTGCAGCAACCAGCGCCGCCTCCTCGTCAGCTGCAGCCTCCAGTGCCGGCCCCTCGTCAGCTGCAGCCCCCAGTGCCGGCTCCTCGTCAGCTGCAGCCCCCAGTGCCGGCTCCTCGTCAGTTGCAGCCCCCAGTGCCGGCTCCTCGCCAGCTGCAGCCTCCAGTGCCGGCTCCTCGTCAGCGGAAGACCCCCGTGCCGGTTCCTCGTCAGCGGAAGACCCCCGTGCCGGTTCCTCGTCCGCTGCAGCCTCCAGAGTCCCACTCTGGCTCCCCGCCAGCTGCTGAGCCCCGTCCAGGCTCCTCGTCAGCTGCTGAGCCCCGTCCCGGCTCCTCGTCAGCTGCTGAGCACAGTCTCGGCTCCTCGTCAGCTGCTGAGCCCCGTCTCGGCTCCTCGTCAGCTGCTGAGCCCCGTTCCGGCGCCCTGCCGATGGCCCAAGTCCATGTGGCGGCGGAGCACGTTCCGCGTCCGCCCCAAGTTTATGTTCCGGCGGTGCACGTCGTGCGTTCGCCCCAAGTCCATGTTCCGGTGGTGCGCGTCCTGCGTCCACCCCAAGTCCATGTCGCGGCGGAGCACGTTCCGCGTCTGCCCCAAGTCCATGTCCCGGCGGAGCACGTTGTGCGTCCGTCCCCAGTCCATGTCCCGGCGGAGCGCGTTGTGCGTCCGTCCCAGGTTCACGTTCAGGCGGAGCACGTTGTGCGTCCGTCCCAGGTTCACGTTCAGGCGGAGCACGTTGTGCGTCCGCCCCAGGTTCACGTTCAGGCGGAGCACGTTGTGCGTCCGCCCCAGGTTCACGTTCAGGCGGAGCACGTTGTGCGTCCGCCCCAGGTTCACGTTCAGGCGGAGCACGTTGTGCGTCCGCCCCAGGTTCACGTTCCGGCGGAGCACGTTGTGCGTCCGCCCCAGGTTCACGTTCCGGCGGAGCACATTGTGCGTCCGTCCCAAGCTCACGTTCCGGCGGAGCCTGTCCTGCGCCCGTTGCAAGGGCCTGCCCCGGCAGCGCTCGACGACCCACGGTCGCTCCTGGCTCCTGCCTCGGTGGTGGACGACGACACGCCGCCGCCTCTCGACTCTGCCTCGGCGGCCTTCGACGATGCGCCGCCGCTTCTCGTCACGGCCTCGGCGGCGTCCGACGGTCCACCGCCGCTCCACGTTCCTGTCTCGGCGGGCCTCGAGGACCAGCCGCCGCTCCACGTTCCTGTCTCGGCGGGGCTCGAGGACCAGCCGCCGCTCCACGTTCCTGTCTCAGCGGGGCTCGAGGACCAGCCGCCGCTCCACGTTCCTGTCTCGGCGAGGCTCGAGGACCAGCCGCCGCTCCACGTTCCTGTCTCGGCGGGGCTCGAGGACCAGCCGCCGCGCCACGTTCCTGTCTCGTCGACGCTCGACGACCAGCCGCCGCGCCACGTTCCTGCCTCGGCGGGGCTCGACCACCATCCGCCGTTCCACGTTCCTGACTCGGCGCGGCTCGACGACCAGCCGTCGCTCCAATCCCCTGCCTCGGTTGCGCCCCTCGACCCGCCGCCGCTTCTCATCTCAGCCTCGGCGGCGCATTCTAGGTGGCGATCTGGGCCTCCCAGACGTCCGCCTGAATGGCCACAACTGGACTTGCTGGGCTGGCCACCCGGACGGCCGCCCGAAGAGCCACGAAGGGACTTGCTGGTCTGGCCTCCCGGAAATCCGCCAGACCGGCCTCGTATCGGGGTGGTGGTCCCACCTCCCGACCCCTTCCGCCCACCCTCGTTTATGGACATGGGGTTCGTTTTGTTGATGTGTTTTTGTGGGACGTCTGGAATCCGTCCCTTGAGGGGGGGGTACTGTCATGATCCGCGTCGGGCATGACAGGGGTTTTGTTGTTTTCGTGTGCATGCGGTTTTGTTATTGTTTTCGTCACCTCCCTGCCATGTGCACTTTGTTTTGGTTTTGTCAGCTGAGTGGGGCGTTTCCCCTCAGCACTCGTCCTCACCAGTCACGCACCTGCTCATCATTACCCATCACACACCTGATCCCCATCTGCTCCCCTGATTACCGGACTATTTAAGCTTCCCATGCCATCAACCCAGTGTCGGATCATTATCCCGCTTGCTCCCTGTTGCTGCCTTACGGACTTTATGACTCTTGCATTGATCTCGTTCATGTACTTGTTTTTGTTCTCGCCCTCGCTCACGTCCCTTTGTACTTCGTCCCAGTTTATGTTCTCGTCCTGACCCAGTTTTGTCACGTTTAGCTTGTCTTTATTTTGCACCCTGCCACGTTTGTTTGTCCACGCCACGTTGTTCGTCCTCATCTTGATTAATTTAATAAATTCCCCTTTAAGTTACCCTTATGCCTGGCTTCCCCGCATTCTTGGGTCCACCCTCCTCCTCGCCAACCGGCGACCCTGATAGTAAAAGTCAAGCAGCGTCTCTTGGATACCAAGCACTCAAGTCTCAAATCAGCTTTTTGGCAAGCAATCACAACTCCTTAACATGGCAACTCTAGTCTGACTCGAGTCAAGTCACACAACTCAAGTCCCCCATCTCGGCTATAATAGCATTGTTGTCATTATCTAATTTTATTAATGATCAGATGAAATATTAAATCCATATAAATTGTTAGCCTCTCTGAGAACACATTTGCTGATTAACTTTTATGGAGAATATGGGTGCCGAGGTGCCAGCACTGGACTGGGCAAAAGACTCAAGTTTTAGCCTGGCTCAAAGACTGATGAATTGTTGAGTGATTTTTTTTTTTTTTCAATTTCAAATATAGTCGAGCATCAAACAGTTGTGCAGTGTACGGGGGTAATCAAGGAATGATTAGCTGCTCACGACCAACTGTGAAACGCTCAGATGCGTTTTCATGGGAGGAAGAGAGTATTTTCGACCCAGGAAGCATCACATGAGATCACTGACTAATAACATCCTCCCTCCTGGATTCTTGTTATGGCTACGTGTGATAAATGGCTGTAATCACTTGTGCTATAATTACGTGTGTTTGACTTTGTGCATCTTGCATCTTTTAGAGTCATAGGCGATGAATAATTGACCCTGCTTCCAACAATCATCTTCAATCAGGATGTATGACTGGATGCTATTTTACAGTGAAATATTGACAGAATAACCTTATCCTTCCCACACAAGAAAATCACTAAAATGGTTAGTGCCGTTGTCCCACAGTCTGTAGGTTCTTGTCTTTTTAGCTTGAATTTTATCAATGTTCTCCTTGTGAAGAAGAATCAATAAAAAGATTCATTCAATTCAGATTTTTTTTTCAAATGCAACCGAGGACACTTTCATATGTGGTACTAGAGCGAATACATATGGGATTTTTGGCAGTCAGACCGCAGCGCAGTATCAACAAATATATCTGACAATGACATTCTCCGCTGCCCAAAATGTGCTCCGAGTGCGAGGGGATTGAATCTGCAGTTGTTTTGTGTTTAATTAATTAATTAATTGAAAATTACCAACACTAATTGTGATAGCAGAAATTCAGCCACATAGATTAGTTATTTATTTATTTATTTACGGGCGGCAAGGAATGAGATCGAAAAGCCTCAACTAATTTCCTTCCAAATGCTTCATCTTTACCTCTTACCAAATCGCTCCTCAGCAGAAATGCCCCGACACGCTGGACCACATTTACTTCCGTAAACACTACGTCTTGAGTGATATCGTCTCTTCTTCTGTTCATGCGGGTCACTTTGGGATGCATATGTTCACGCATTTATAATGTAAAGTGAACACTTCCATACAAGTACACACACAACGTCCGATTCAAATTGAACATGCTGGAGTGTGAACCTAGCCCAAGATGTCCACAGGTGTAAATGTGAGAGTAAATGGTTGTCTGTGTTTGAGTCGATACGATAAGTGGTATTGGAACCAAACCCATGTTGCAACCAAAAAAGTAAAGTGACTGAATCACATTGTGATCAGCGACCAGTGTAGGGTGCAGCAAAATAGAGACATGGTTAAACAGATCAATTCCACACTCGACAACAGGAGTGCTCTGAACACTGATGTGGGAGTTTGGAAAGAAAGAAACAAACAAAAATAAGTAAACCATTTTTTTTTTTTTTTTACCTTTTCTCATCCCTGTACCATTCAAATTCAGCCGTGGGCACAGCCGTGGCTTCACACAACAGCGTCCCCATGCGGCCAAGCTGGGCCTCCAAGCTCTGGGTTCTCTTTATGGTTGGAGGGTCTGCACAGTTCAAAGGGATATTAACATCAGTTTCTTTTGTGCGCATGCAACTTATAAGCTAGAGTAAAAAAAACACCATCTAATCAAATGTCAGTGCAAATGACGCACGGCATATACGTCACCCAAAATTGAATTGCAATCTGAGTTAGCTTTTTATTGCCAAGAGTCAAGAGTGCTTCAAAAATGTTCACGCTGAAGAAATGACACCCTCCCACGCTACCTTCTGTAAGTCTCAAATCTTTCCTTCTTGACTTTTATCGGTTCCACGTTATAAGACAGGAAGTATGATGAGAATATTGATCAATACTTCCAAACGGCACTGAGATGCAGCCCACAATTACTTACAGTTGACGATCACATTGACGTATTTGACATCAGGTGTGGCAACATCGTTGCTGGCCTTGCATTCATAGCGACCTGCTTGCGTTCGCATTATACCGATGACGTCCAGGTACTCCTCTCCATCCAGCGGCTCAGCTGTAGAGAAACAGACACAGAAGATGCAACGAGTGAGATATTCCGACTTTTACCTGCTTTAAACCAGAACGAGTGTGACAAAGTGAATAAACACTGAGAAATCCTGATTCAATGTTAGTGTTTTAACATTTTGGTGACGCTAATAAAAACCATTCAATATTTTGGGTCAGCTTGTGTAGTAGTGTATATAAATAATTCCCTATTCAACACAAGTCACATTTTTTTTCTCTCACTAGTTTTTAATCTATTGACAGTCAGATATGTTATTTCGCATTGTTAAAATTTTAGGCATATGTTAGTATTTGCACAGTGACTCTGACATAAGAAAAACTTTTTTGCTTGAATGCTTCACTTAACAGAATGGTATTTGCATATGTGTTGGGCTTAAGATTGACATCTCCTTTCCATTTTATCCTGATAAGGGTGAGCTGGAGCCTTTGCCAGCCGACTTTGGGCGAGAGGCAGGATACATCTGGGACTGGTCGTCAGCCGACCAAGGCACATATTTTATATATAGAAATACAAACAGCAACGATTTCAACTATTGGACAGTCAAAAAGATTTTCAGCGTGAGGCTTTACTGGATGCTGCATCCGCTTCAGAGAAACCAGATCATAATTCTGAATTTCAATGTACCTTTGGCAAGAAAGCAGAGTGAACACAATCTGTCACATAAATAGGATAATCAACCTTTGCCTCTCAAAATAGTCACACTCTCATTTCATCTTTGTGACCAGCCACTTCTTCCCCGACAATCACACCAGGTTTTTGTGGCTCAATAAGAAGAATACAGTACAGTATATTGCATGTGGAGCCTCAAAACGCTCTTTGCTGCTGTTCCATTGCAGCATATTGGTAGAGTCCCCTGATGTTGGGCCGCATTGCTCGGAGTGTAGCAGGCTTCAGGAATACAGCGGCTTCAAAATCTGATTGTGAGTGATACAGAACTTGATTTGTATGTAAGAGGTCGTGGGATCAATATCCACTTTTAATGTGACCCTTCTCAGGGAGTACTTGAAAAGGCTGTTTATGACCAGAGGGCCCATTTGATTCCTCTGACATTCAGAAATAATGCATCTTTGATGCATGAATGGCGGCTGTTCTCTTAAAGGGGAAGTCAACCCAAAATATGTCTTTGCAAGAATCGAAACACTGCAAACGCAATATTAATCAGAATGCCGTGTTTCGACTTTAAGCAAAAATGTAAAATCATGACATAAAAGGTTTTCAAATTTAACCTTAAGTACCTATGAGCAATGTCTCAACCAGACAATACTCAGCTCTCGCAATGAGCATGAAAGCAAAGCTAAATTATAAGGCTTGTCAATGCAACCCAATTCTAAATAGAGGGTAAAAAAAACCCATTGTCAACACCAAATGAGAATGAAAAAGACAATTTAGAAATGGCGTGAATTTAATTGTGATGAGTCTCAGCAGCTTGTTTATTGATTTATAACAGCTCATTTCACTTTCAGTTGTCTCAACACAGGTGTTAAGAGCATATCATCAAAGTGTGAATGAGTGTGATTTAAGTAGCATGTAATGTGGCCTTCCCTACATTTTTATTTAATTGTAATACAACTTCCCGCATAAGTGTGTGTTATCTATTTAATGAAGGATAATAAAGATGGACTGGGTAATCTCGTCCAAAGGGAGTTGTGTTCGAGTGTGTGTGCAATACATGTGTGTATGTGCCCCGGCTTTGTATGAGCAGGCTTAATGTCTCGATGGTGAGCTTGGAGCACGTATGCATGAATGGTCATGAAGACACCTTGAAGGTTTCCTGGGGACATTGAAGACTAATTCACAGCGTGCACATTAGAAGAGGCTCATGAAGCTTGGAATTACACCGCATCACATCTATATATCACTGCTAATCGGGAGAAAGGAGCAAGTGTGTGTGACAGCGATGGAGAATGCGGATGGTAGAGGGACGTGGTTAGAATTCATTATAGTCGTGGATAACAAGCGTTCACATTATTTGCAGTGAGGAAAGCTTTCGACATAAAATACATGACTAAATGTGACATTCGACTGACATCAGTGGTGAGCGGTCAAGGCCTTCCCTGCATAACCAACCAAGAATCAAGAAATCATAATCATATTTATGATAAAAGTTCATTTGTGTTGCCAGGCAGATTTCATAGCGCCAGTGGCAGGTACTCTTCGTTTTCGCCTTCAGATTCAAGTGTGCTGGCGTGTGTCTTGCGTGAGTGATGGGGCTCTTAGAGTTGATAGACAGTTGCCATAGAGTTGACAGTAAGGACTTCGAGCAAGCCTCACGTTGAAGGTGCGAACACGTCCTGTGATTCGATAATCACTTTTGAGAGGGCAGCGCTCAGCACAATCAACAAATACAACACCACATACCCACCGACCGTTCAAAATTGTATTCTTGTTTTTTTTTCAACCCACAATAAACGAAGGAGTGGATTTGATTGCAGATATACTTGCAAAGCCATTTTCAAGACGGACCTTTCAAGAGAAACTCGCTCCAGTGAGCCGAGGTCGTCCATCACTCAGTAGTGCGGAAGTGTGCGTCTTTATATTATTTCTCCAGCCTTGATGTCATAAACGATGATGTTTTGAGGGGGCTTTATTCAAGTCAGACTAAGTAGGACTTCACGGAAGGCCTCGGTGTGAAATGCTGGTTACAACGATCAACTGAAAAACTAAATGCTTTATCGACAAGAAGTTTAATTTCAAATGACTGAGGCATCTTTTTATTTACAGTAACAATTTGCATGCAGTATACTTTTGAAAGTGGATGTAGGACAGCTCTCTGTCTGCCAAAGCACACTGTTTGTTGTGTATTCGCTTTTCATCTCACTTTGAACAATGTGCATGGCTTTTATGACAAAAGTCATTCTATGGCCTTAAATTGTACAGCATGAAACATGAAAGTCACGCGACATGTATTTTTGACAAGGTATTCTCAATATAGGTATTCTGCTGGGTCTCAATGTAATCATTATCATGAGATTAGTCTCCTGTGGGGACTACAATCAAGAATGAGAAAGGCATGGTTACCATTTTTAAAAATAATTGTTTGACGCTACATTTGCACATGTACCGTAATTAGACAAATCAATCGGCTTCCAATAATGGCCAACGCAAACAAAACTGTTAGGCATTCATTTTTTTTTAATTACAATGTATATGTAAGCAAGTACCATCATATTTGAGAACAATTCTCAGTCTTGTTAAATTTTTCTCCTGCATTTCTTCAACTGATCTTTCTGTCAATCTTTCATTTGTTTCCCAGTTTGATGCGTGCAATGCTACAAAATGCTTGTTGACGTTCTCCTCACGTTAAACTGCAGGAAGCCAAAGGCCTTCGGGGACAGGCAAAGTGAAAGAGAATGGAGACTCATTTCGAGTCAGGAAAGAATTACACTTATTCTAAATGGCTGGTGGATATTAATTAGCAATGCGCAGTCGGGTTTAGGTTGATGTGCAAGTTTTCAAAGTCACTTCGAACACCCGGTCGATACGAGGGAAAGGCGTTGTACATGTGCTCTGTCACCCGAATCAGTCGAAGGCATAGCAGTAGGGTTGATGCAGGTGGCGGAAGTGTGAAGACTGAGCAACATAAAACTTTAGCGAGGAAATGAATGCCAATCATTTGCATATCCACATCCATCTTTCATCCGCATGATTATACCACTGTGCAAAACATTGCATTTATTGATCAAATGCTGATATATGTTAAATATCGGATTTGAATTGCTTTGTATAAAAGACTATTTTCAATTTCTTTCCGCCGCTGTGTTTCTTGATATGTACAGTATATGCATATATCTGTGTGGGTGTGTGTGTGTGTGCGTGCGGGGGTGCCTGTGTGTGTGTGTGTGTATTTCTGAAATGCGTTCACAAAGCATCTTTTTGTAGTCAGTGTGAGTGAAACGATTGGTTGTCACTTATTAAGAGTTGCCTCAGTGTGGTGATAATGATACTATTGGCTAAATTACTAAAGTAGAAGCTCAGTCATGACTCATTGCAAGCCTGTGCCCTCATGCAAAAAGCCCATGGAATGCAAAGGCATAACTTATAAAATATGTTGTTAGTGCCTGTCACATTTTATATGATATAAGCACACTAAGGAGGTGTTTGGAAAGAAATGCATGCGCTCATTTTATGTATTACTCTGCATTTTGATGTTCTGATATGGTCGCCTCCTCTTTATGCACAAGGAGAACAACCCTACGAAGCATCTTTCTCACAGTCTGACAAAAAAAAAATCTCTTTCGCTTCTTTTCCATAAACAACTCGCTACTGCTGCTGTGCTGCTGACAGTGCAAACAAGACAGGAAAAGAGATTCTGACTTTTTGAAACAAAGAGATGGTTTTCTGAACCATGGAGTCATGATCTCAAGCTAGCCTAAAACATCTTGATGGGAATTTCATTTTGGGCTGTATTGAAACTAGACTTCATTTAATCTGGTCTCGTTTATTGAGATACATGTGTAAAAAAAAAAAGATCAAGATTTGGATCAAAGATCTGATTATAATTGTTTGTAAAATCTGAAGAATGCTCAAGTGGTTAACTGCTGGTACTGTTGTTTTCAAAAATAATCACAGTGCAACATGAATCAATTTGAACACCCCAATATTAATTTTCTTTATTTTCTGTAAATGTATTTAAAAAAAGAAAAAACTGATTTTCGGATATTTTTTCTTAATTTCTCAATTTAAAATATCATTTCAGTATTCCCAATATTGCATTGAGTTATACTCGTATTTATAAAATACACTATTATTTTGAACACAACCGCACAAAATAACACTGGCAATGTCAGCAACAGTATATGCATTATTGTGACTGTAGATTTTTTTCCTCATAAATTATACGGCCCACTAACATCTTCTAAAATCCTTCCAAAACATTTTTTTCTGTCCTCGTCTATTATTTGTATTACATTTTGCTTTTATCCATTCTCAAAAACTCAAGTATTATTCGCATAGTAATTTGATAAACTGGGATTTATTGTTTTGGAAACTACGTCTAGATGTCCCGAGGATCCACTTTAATACAAAATAAGTAATTGGGTAAGTTTTGATTTATGGCCGTTTTCTTGTTCCTCATCAGTGGCCCCGCCACGTTTGCAACAAATCCACTTGGGATGCTGTTATGATTCTTGGTGAGCAGCCAAAATGATGTTATTGTGGAGCCAACTTCTGCATCATGGCATATGAGGCGTATCACGGAAGACTACAGCAAACATCCTTCACAAAACTACAGAGGCTCTGCGGATAAACAGGATGTAACCTGGAAGTCCGGTACGCCAAAAAAAACATGTGAGGAGCATACTAATCTGTCCTTAGTTCTGTCGAGGAATTACATCAAAACCATCACATTACTAATTAGAAATGTATAATGTGAGTTATTAAATATCATATTGGTGTGAACGTACACCTTTTTGACAAGCCCTATGTACTGGTAAACTGGTATGGAATGTGACAAACCAAGAATAATGCGTATGCACTTTGAATATGTCATTAATATTTGTCAACTGTGGGCATGTCAAGCCAGGAGGAGTTCACGTCTCCATCGACTTCTGCGGTGTGTTCTTTGCTCATTTTCAGTCCTATGTGCCAACTTCTAGGCCGACGCAACATTTGGCCACGGCAGCCGAAGTGGGATTGGATGCGTAGGGGCCCTTCGGTTTCAACTGTGGGCAAACGGAAGCCTCCTGTTATAGCCATTTTATTTATTATTCATTACCTTAACTTAATTTGACTCGGTTGCATGAGAAGAGTAGCCCATTAAGTGACCTTTTGTCTCACCCAGGCACTGTATCCATATCGCTCTTCCTCCAGGCGACAGCCACACTCAGGATTTTCATGACTCCAGGCTTTAGAAAATGTTTCGAGACTGCAATAGAAAGTGCTGAGATTGTGCATACTCGTGACTTTAAACAACGGTGAGCTTCACTGCTCAGCCAGCCCGTATCGAAACAAACCATGTGCTCATTATCTTCACGGTGAGACGGTTACATAGTTCACATACATTAGTTCTCATTTTAAATAATTTCGTAAAGAGACTATAAGCGGATCTCAAATCTGCTGCGTGTCCTATCACCCAAGTACCGTAAAGAGAGCAAAAGCTTATTTCCATTTTCAGCAAACCACTGATTTACCCTTGACAATTAGTGTACAGAACTGCGCATGCACATTGAGCAAACACATTAAATAGCACAATTGTGACGTGCTGACAGGCATATTTTCTGAAATATTTTCAACTGCTTCCAGATATTATTCATTTTCTATAGCTCCTGCCCTCATTAGGTTGGTGAGCAAACTGGATCCTATCCCAGTTGCACGTTAAGCATGCTCAAAAACTAAACTATTATCTGCATAATAATTTGGTATTTTTTCAAGCGCAGACATATTTTTTTTTGTGTGAAGAGACCTACTGTAGATGCAACACGCCTCTTTGGAGCTGCGTGCGAACTGCAACACTATAAAAGGAGGTCAAAGTGGTTTTCATGAATGTGAATAAAAGGTGATTAGCATCGTTAAAAAAATTCACCCTCCACGAAAATGAGAAAATGATGACTTCATTTTTATGTTCATGTATTGCATTGGATGAGAACGTTGTCATCGACCTCCTCAACATGCTTGCCTCACAGGCACATCGCTGCTACTAACCTATATCATATTCGATCATATCTATGATCAATGTGTAAAAACAAAACCTGGACATGCGCCGGCTTGTTCCTATGGCGGCCACACGTAAAAATGCCGGACTCCATGACTAGGATGTTCAAAGTTTTTATTTTTCTGTCGGAAGAGAAGGAAAAACTCCTATATTGTTCACTCAAATCAACCCCCTGTGTAGATTTCAGCATGTGATAATTGGTGTTTGGTCAAAACCTAGCACTAAAGTCCATTATTGTGGAGCCCACAAAGGGAGTCGTGGGAGTTATCACAGACAGCATTTTATTGAACTTACATCACAAACTTCCAAGAGGCTTGGAAGATGAACAAGGGCGTACCATAACGCCTGAAGTTCAGGACGCCACACACACGGAACAATCAAATTAATCTTTGGTTTCGTGAGGGAATTAGGACAAAAGCACTACATTATTCTAAAGATAGTATTAACATTAGATATCATTTTGGAATGAAAGTACACTTTGTTCGCAACCCAAAATGTGATGAATTTGCTCTGCCCCTAATCTTAGCTATGTCAATTTTGAATTACTATTTTTTTTTTCACTCAAGAAAATACACTACAGACAAATAACTATTCACACTAATACACAATTTAAGTTTTCAGTAAAGATAACAGTCATGTTTTGAAAACAGAGAAGCAAGCTGAGGTACCTGGAGAAAACCCACACAAGACAGGGGGAGGGCCCAAAACAGGATAGCCTGATCTGAGATTGTAACCCATAAAGCAGTTAAATTAACAACTTATTATCCAGCAGGGAAATCAATGCAATGTTTTTTTTTTTCACCGTGTCAGCAGCCTAACACCTTTAAGTGCATTTAGTGTATCCGTGTTCATGATATACCCGCAATTACGGCCCACATACATCACAGGCCCGAATTCATATACAGTAAAGTGTACTTAATGTACTGTACCTACCCACATACAGCCGGAGTCCCACTGGGAGTGATTTGACCTAGATCACTCTGAGAGGGATCTGTTAGCACCTGACTTTTCACTCCCACATTCAGAATGCTTCCTTCACTGGAACAAAATGATGCGTGTCCACACGCAACCCCAACACTTACACCACTGAGCGAGCAGAACATCTCAACACTACTCCTTCTTGTCTCATTCCCTGCTGGGAGCCAAATACTGTACATCAGTATACAGTATGAAAGCTGTGTGTCTGTTCTGAATTATGCTTTGTCAGTGAGCGAGATGAGGAACAGAAAGAAACAAAAGCGGGGATGTGACGACTATAGACAAAACACGAATGGATGAAAGAATAAATGGCACATTATAGTAACTGACAGTGGAAGGGTTCATTTGCCTGATTTCCATTCCGAGGCAGCGTGAATGTGAGGGTGGATGGCTGTCTATGTCTATATGTGCCCTGTGATTGACTGGTTACTAATTCAGAGTGTAGTCTGCCTTTTGCTGAAAGTCAGCTTGGACAGGCTCCAGTACCCCGCAACCCCGAACAGGAAAAGCAGTACAAAAAAATGGATAGATGGGTAAGTGGAACAGCAGATGAAGAGAACATTTTACAGTTGAAGTAATAATCCAGGTGGGAATTCCTCTAAACCCTGTCCTGGAAAATGGCCGACACTGTGCCTTAGGAGCGATGTCAAGGACACTCAGCATCAAAACACAAAAAGCATCCCGTGCCAAGAAGCACTCCAAAAGGGTTAGGACTTCAATAGTAAGTATCGTAGGGCAGACGCGTTTGGGCTCTTGTCCAAATCTGTCCATTTGGGCGGATGACATTTTTGCTGTGGTATAGATTGCAAGATAAATCATATAGTCGTGAAGTCATGCAATGGAAGACTTGCTCGAGGGCACTGGCTCAGCCAATATGACTACTAGTGGACACTTAACAAGTGGTAAGAGACTGAAAATATTTTTTCCAGATGTGTGATGCTCTCGATAGAATCATGATGAAGTGAGTAACGGTGTTTATGACTTGAATTTAAACTGACTGAGTTTTTTCCTACAAGCCGCTGACGTCCAGATGTGTCTTTGCCTGAGTGGATCAAAGGATCAGTGTTCTTGTCTCCCCTGCTGCACTAGATGACTGGCAGACTTTATTACCCCTGAGCAGGAGAGATGCATAATTGAACAATATATGAAATATGGGGTTTTCTATAAGCAACGATAATTAACACTTCTCCAAAGCTTGGTGATGGAGTTTGTGAATGCATGTTGGAATAACAACTTGTACTGTAGGAGATGAAATAGTCCTAGAAAGAAATTTCAAGAAACGAGTGGGAACCCTCATGCAGTCGGATTAGAACCGTAATAAATCCTTATGATAATTGGAAGCTGCCTTTTTCATGCAGCGATACATACCTGTCTTTCATTTTCCTATTGAAAAACATGTGGATGCAGGAATTTTTTTAAGCAGGCTGTAGATCCAACCAGGCAAAGGTGGGTCCTTATTTTTCGTTATATTTAAACATATTGTGACAATGTTACCAGATACCAAGAAAAATTGGCTATCAAATCGGCTGCAAATCGATTCTCATCATTCACCCCAAAAGAGACCTTCAAAGGAATGACTCGATTTCAAACTCTAATCAGATCTCACTTGGATGTTGACATCTAAATGACTTTCAATGCTAACTAAATTAAGATTTGGAATACAGCTGACTGACTAATGAGTGGCTGATGGGTTGGAGAGAGAACAAACCGCGTCTTAGCACCCAACCAAGCACGTATGAAATACTGAGTGAAACGTGGCCCAGTAAGACTACCTGTTACGCATCACAAGCTCAAAGCCGTCATCACGGTGTCTGCGTCTCTTCTGAAACCAGAGATGCATTTCATCTCTGAGCGCATGGCCAAAAGTGACGGCACCCCCCGCAACAGCTCTTTGTCACTCAACAGAGGAGACAAAGAGAGGGAGAAAAACCTCACACTCGTTATATTGCGCTAGAGTGACACACTTGAACTGAGATTTACAAGTTTTGGTGCTTATTTGGTGAAAATAAATCCTTACTTGGGTCTGTAAAGTCAATAAATTTAGCAACAAAGAACTGTGCCAAGGGAATAAGCAATTAGATTTTTTAAATTATTATTATAATTATTATTGTCATTATTATTTTCTTATTTGATTGGTTGTTAGTGTCACATGGGGCGCTGTGCCGGCAGGAAGTTGATGAATCAGAAAAAACTTGATCAGAAGCCATTTTATGGACAGTGTGATTCATTAGACGGATTGTAAGATGTTTATCCTGGACTGGAATGAGATTTTACCACTGGATCTGTTAAGATAACTTTGTCTTTTCTTAATAAAAAGGTGTTGTAACATTTGTTTATGCCCTTTGTCTATCTATTTAATTAGAATGATAAAAATGTCATTATATTGGGGAAGACAGCCAGAATGACACGCTTAATAATAAGTGTTGCACCGCCAAATTTTACCTGAGGGGTTGAGCAGCCGCCAGGTAATTAGCGGGTCCGGCCTGCCAGTTGCCAAGCAGCTGAGTGTCACATTGCTGCCCTCATTCACCGCCATGTCTTCTGACATCTTGTAGATGTTTGCTGGAACTGCGGAGAAAAAAAAAAATGTAAACAATGCCCTATGCACACTTTCCCGAAATGCTTTTACTCACAGCTACTTCGTTATAATAACTGACAACTTCATTATTTCAGATACTTAAGTTCAAGCAGAAGTACTTTAACATTAACAAAGAGAAAAACAAGTTGACCTTGACTATCTTCGCTGAAGGAAGGCTTCTGAATATCTAGAGCGGTTTTTTTTTCGTTTTCTTTTTTTCCCCACTTTCAAAGCCTTTTGAGATACAGCACTTGGACTCTCAATCACCATATTTGTAATTTTCTGCTTGAGGACCAACCTCCAGAAAAATGCCGGAATATCGTATAGCTATGCAATGCAAAGGTGAAATGAAGAATACTTGCAATACAACACAGTGTTTGAACTTAACTTATGATTACAGTTTGTAACACGGATGAATTAAGAAGGTGCAGTCGGCTTTTTTAGTATGACAGCAAATAGGGATGGGATGTAGAAGACATATTAAGGGTTTAAGACACTGAGGGGCGGAAGGGCTCCGTAATATGTTTGAGAATGGCAAATGATCTATCACTGGATTTGGTACATAAAATATGTAAAACTTTATACTAAGCATTAGCTAAGCATTTATAAATACTGAAGCAATCATTTATGAAGCATTATTCTGTCTGACATGAATAATCATTTGCATATAGTTTGTAAATACAACAACAAATGTTAAACTCATCATTAATAAGCATATTAGTAAAGCATTGGTACTTAGTGAGTTTAATCATTTGTAATGCATGTTTTTCCACATGAATAATCACTACTCTGTAGTTCGTAAACAGTTCTAAATGGTTTACGCATTATTAATATGCTCATCCGTAACATGCTTCATGATTGCATTTTCATACTTTATAATTGGCAGATTCAACATAACTAGATTATGTGTTGCATCATTTACCAATCAGTCCTTTAGGAATAGTTAGTAGTTTGTAAGCTCATTTGGAAAGCTAACTACATACCAGTGATTATTCATGTGCAAAACATGCATTATAAATCATTAAACTCAATAATTACCGATGCTTTACTAATATGCTTATTCATGATGAGTAAAACATTTGTTGTTGTATTCACAAACTATATGCAAATGATTATTCATGTCAGAATAATGCTTTATAAACGATTGGTTCAGTATTTACAAATGCTTAGCTAATGCTTATTAGTGTGATACCATAAAATCATATGAATACTGTTAAGGGGGAGAGCTTCTAATTTCTTTAATACCTTATTCCGATGAGTAGCTTTGATATCAGCAAAAATGTTTAAATCAAGGTTGCCCATTATGAATGAAATTTTACTTTTTTGAACAAATGGCACAGTGGCAAAAAAGGCGGCGGAGTTGCTGTCATTTTTAAATAATTGTTTCAGCGTAAAAAATGTATTCGGTGATTTTCATTCATTTGAATATCTCATTGGTTTTAGAAAAAGGCGATCCAAAGATGATTGTTTTAATCATCATATAGACATGTGTGCCTCACAGTTCGGAGGTTTGATCCCGGGCTCCGAACTTCCTGTGTGGAGTTTACATGTTCTCCCTGTGCCTGCGTGGGTTTTCTCCGGGTATTCCCATTTCCTCCCACGTTGCAAAAACATGCATGGTAGGTTAAATTAACAATCTGAATTGTCCCTAAGTGTGACTGTGAGCCGTGGATGGTTTGTCTGTGTGTTCCGCAACCAGCCCGCTTCTGACTGCTGGGATAGGCTCCAGCACGCCCGCGACCCTTGTGAGGAGAAGCAGATGATGGATGGATGAATGGATGAAGAAATGTTGTCAGTAATCGGGACTGACAATGACTATCTGGTCATAAGAGAAGACTTTAACATTCATCTTGACAAAAATTTGGATAAAAATACCAAAGAAGTTTATGATATATTTGATACTTTTGGTGTCTCACAACACGTGAAAAGTCCAACGCATACTCAAGGTTACATTCTTGAACTCATCATCTCGAAAGGTATTGACATTTCAACAGTTGATATTAAAGATCTGGCCATTTCAGATCATTTCTGTGTGTTCTTTGAACAAAAAATAGAAAAACAAATACAAATACATTGTGGCCATTAATAAAAGCTATATTAGCAAGACACGAGCAATATGTTTCTGAAAATGATGACTATTTCACCATCTGTGAATGCAGAGACTGCAGATGAACTTCTTGGATGAATTCATCGGCGAAACCTCCAATGTCCTAGATGCTGTTGTTCCTATTAAAACTAAGACCATTTCATGTCGACCCAAAGCTCCTTGGAGGTGCATTACGAGCGCAATGACTTTGAAATCAAAGTGCAGGAAAGCGGAGCGTAAGTAGAGAAAAACTAAACTCCAAGTTCATTTTGACCTTTACAGACAATATCTTTGTAATTTTAACAAAGAGCTAGTAAAAGCTAGACAAATACACATTTCTGAAATCATTAGCAAGAATGAACAAATATTACAATAATTTGCTAAGGTCGACAAACTCACAATTCCCCCAAATCAAATAGAGACACAACTCCTCTCAACAGATAAACGCAATTAATTTGCCTGCTACTACTGGAAAAGTCATGTCAAACATTATTACAAACCAGCAAAATTACAAAATGATGCAGCGCTTAAAATCACCCAGGAATAATTCAATTACCATGACAGAAGTAGATATAGTGGATAAACGTTGAAACTTTGAGCAGAGAAGAAAATATAAGGGCATATGTCTGTCAGTTGTGGTTTAAGGTCCATCAGATATTAAATTAATTAAAAAACCCATCTAGACTGCACTACTCAATGTAACTGACTCGTGAAACTGCCTCAAAAATCCCAATTCTTCGTCAAGCAGTTTTTGAAGGTTTTTCAAAAAGTAACACCATCATTATTTTTACTTTGGTAACTATTACATCCATGAAGAAATAATTAGTCACTAATTCAATTACGATTTAGATAATATCGTTTGACTACAATAACTACGATTGCTTTACTTTTGTAAATGTAATTCATGCAACAAGAGTGCTGCGACTGCACTTCAACACCTGAGCACATATCTGAGCACAAAATCTCATCTCCGTGTCATGTGCTTGTGTGTCAAGTGTGGCAAGATGTTCTTTTAGTATCTTTAAGAATTTGGCATTTTGAATGAATGAATCAACGAATGGATGAATGGCTTGAATGAACAGTGTGAACAGATTTATTTTTTTTTTTTTTTGCAATGCTTGCTAATGGTTTCATAAAAATAAAACACTCAATTACAGAGTCCGTGGTTTGTCTGTCCAGGATTTTGGGTCATAAAAATGTAATGAGTTTAATTTAGATATTTGCGCTTTTTATAAAAACAGAGTTTTTTGAGTTACCCGCGCCTAAAAACATTCTTAAAAGTGCACAAGATAATGTGACTTTTGTGATTAAGAGTAAAGACAGGATAAAAAGGGCAACGAATTCTATTCAACAACACCTGGATGTAAATGCGAAAATGCGCATACTGTAGTTGCAGTAAAAATCGATTCACTGCTTAAAGTTGTGACACCCAAACCGGCAACACACTGGCATGACCTTTACTATTTAAATTCACACGTCTACATATTGCGGAGTTGCAGGTGTGTCTTTTAGACATATTCAGAGGGGTGAGGAGCACAATGCCCAAGAGGAGCCCGTCTGTCTGACTGGTCGGATCACACAAAGAAAAGATAAAAGGTGCAGGCATAATTTTCTGGAGAGTTCAAACAAAGAGCATTGCGATCCCAACACAAATCGCAGTCATCTGAATTAAAGATTAAACCAAGATTATGCTGGCCACTAGTGATGATCGGATCACCCTCTTGGACAGTCTTTCAAACATGGCCGAAGTGGTTCACCCGCAGCGATTGTCAATAGCCCTCTTGTCATATGTGTCAATGGAATGGCCCCATTTAATTGCATGAGGACATCCTGCAGCCAGCATAAAGAAGATTAAAAGAGATTGCAGTTTTATTTTTAAGGGATTCGGTCTATGCTTGAGGAGGGGAAAAAATGGAAACGTGAATTGTTGCTTTCATTAAAACATCACAGAGTTTCATTACGAAGGTTCAAAGCCAGGAGGAGAATATGTGTGGGAATTTATTTCTCGAAGGTTTATTAATATGGTTGTATTTAGCTGTTGCTCTACAAGCATTGTCAATTTAAAACCAATGTGACTCCTTATCGGAGTGTTCGTATTTTCGCACATGCACACAGTTTAGTACATTTGCAAAATTAAATGCATACCGACAACAATGACGGTGTCAAACCCGTCGAAATTCACTTGCTTTCTGCTGGAATTACAAAATAAGTCACAATGACTGACATAATAATTTTAGAACTGTTATCTCGGTAAAGCGAGCACATCTGAGAAAGATGCAAAGTGGAAAAGTGTGCTGTGGGTCTGACGAGTCCAGATTTCAAATTATTATTCGTTTCAAATTGTTTTAGGAAATTATGGATGCCGTGTCCTTCCGGCCAAAGCGTAAAAAGACCCAGATTGTTCTCAGTGAAAAATTCAAAAGCCGGCATCAGTGATGCCATGGGATACATTGGTGAAGACACCATTAATACTGGAAGTGACACGCAATCAAAGATACAATCAACAAACCACAGCTAAAAAAGAGCGTACAGTAGTAGAATAATTGATCCAGGGCACTACGTACGATAAGAAAATTGGACAGCGGAAAGAGCTCACCGAAGTGCCCGTTTTGCTTATTGCTAGATACATTACCCATTTATACAGCAAAAAGACTGGCTTTATCACCTTGTTGAAAACTAGACCAGAGGAGTAATAGCTACAGTTAGCCTCCATTTATGTGCTGCCTCGGCGCAAGTATTTTGCTCAAGTTTCCTCATCCCATTTGCACAACAGTACTTGTGTGAAAATCAGCTGAGAGCTGCAGGGGGTGTAATTTTATTTTGCAACAACAGCCATGCAAGCACACATGTGGTTGACTGTGGCAAAAATGTATAGACAGCAAGCTGAGACCTCATGCTTTGCACCTCAAACAAAATGTTATATTTTGTTTTTATATTATAATATAACTGAACTTTAATTCCAGCAGGAAAACACATTTATTTGTATCTAAAATAAATAAATAAAAGGAAGCAATGCTTTTTTTGAGTTTCCTCTTTCATTTGTTCTTATTGTTTCATTTAAATAGTTAGAACTTATGTACAGTATGACGTAAAAAAAGACAGGGAACGTACTAATACGTCTTTGGTAGAGAGCGCTATTGCTTTAAAAGACGTACTTGTACGTCTAAGGGAGTAAATGAGTTAAATAGTTAGAAAAAAATAATAATTCATAGATATTTTTTTTGAAAAAAAAAAAATCTGAGATATAATTTTGGGCTATATCGCCCAGCCCTATCAAAATGAGAGAATAAAAAAGTTGATCACTTTGAACATTAAATATTTTTTTGCAATGTATTCAATTGTATATTGTGTAGGTTGAAAAAGATTTGCAAATCATTGGATTCTTTTACCTTTTACACGACATCCCATACTCATTGGAATTAGGTTTTGTAGTTTTGTACTAATGGAAAAAAAGTCTGTAAATTTATTTTCCATCTCCTTTGTTGTTATGGCAAACATATTAAAACTAAAAGCCGAGTGGAAACGCAGACCCATAGTGGGCGGCACACCCCAATATTTGTCTCTTCATCTTTATGAAGTAAAAAAAAAGTTAAAAAAAATCATTTCAACCTGAGAAAGTACCAACAGCCAACTTTTGAATATGCTCACCTCATTAATTTAAGAAGTGAGTTTATTTTTCTGCTAGATGTTGTCCTGGTAGATTGAAACATATTGACTGTGGAAACTGTGACGGCACCTGACCTTTCCATCAAAAGTGCTTAATACTGTATATTGCAGTGCATATGATCCATTGTCATTCGCCTCATACAGTACTGCAAAAAGCAATACTACATAAAAACAACCTCACTGAGAACTAGGGACTAATTCATGTTTAAGAATTATGTTATATTAAGTCCTTGATGTACAATAATACTGTTCAATTGCTCTTTTCGAACATAAAGGCCATTATAGAGCCATTGTAGACTGAACCACATTTTGCCGATAGCAAAACAAGCAATAATGTGTACGTGTATGATCATACAACAGCAGACGCATTATGTCAAACAAAAAGACCAGCGCTTGAAATGGCGCAAAAACATGGAGCTCTTGGAAGAACACGGGCATTAGGAAGTAGCGAGCAAGATGGTGTGTGATGGAAGGAGGAAATGGCTTCAAAAGAATCGTTTGAATGGGTCCATTATCCCATGATAATTCAGAAAAGGTCACTTTACTTCCTGGGCCACGCTGCCGAGGAGAGGAGACACATACTTGAGCACACAAGCAATGCAACCCACTTGCCTGGATCATGCTCAGTGGCACTTTTGAGACGTTTCATAAATACCACAATGGGTTGAAATGAAAAAAAGAAGTGAAGAAGGAAATATTTGTTCGTCTTTTTAAATCTGTTTTGTTTTGATGCCAAAATGAGGTTAGGGGTTTGCATTCGGGTCAATACAAATATATTGAAAACAGATTAAGTCTCATCCGCTATGTATTGAAAGCGATAGGATATAAACATCTCTTTTTGGGGAGTGGTCAAAATAAATAATTTTGCAGTTTTTCATCATCAAGGAGAAGTGACTCTAACTCATTTACATATCACATCTCAGTGGACAAAACATATTGAGAAGGGGTCATAAGAGGAACGGAACAGCTGTCTGCAACTTTATAACCACTCTGCTATTGTGACATCTAGGAATGTTTCATGCCGATGCGTCCGAAAGGAAAATCTGTTTATGAATGTAAGATGGTAACAATTTGTTGCCGGGTCAAATTGGTTAAAACCATAGAACTAAAAAGAATTTGTGACAAAACAGTACAATGTTAAATAATTGATGAATATTAATGGAAGAAATATTCATTTAAATTAATTAAATGTAAATAGTTTAAATTAAGTTTTCAATTACTCAATTGAAATGATAACATGTCACATTTAAAGTTTAAATTAAAAAATAAAATTCTAATAGGATTTAAAAGAACAAATCTAAAATATATTTATTAGTATAATTTAAAATATAAAAATGAAAAACCTAATAATATGGCTAAACATATGACATAAGGCGTTAAAAAGCATTTTGACTGACTTTTAAAGGACAGATGTTAGCTAGCTTGATGTAAATACGACAAAAAAAAAGCTCAGAAAGGCAAAACTGAAATAAAAACACAAAAATACGTGTCCGAACACAAGACATCCCAATCTATCAAATTACTTCACGGAATAGAGTTCATTCTCTCATTTCTAATTAATCTCAGTGTTTCTTATATCTCTAATAGTTTTTTTTATTAAGTTGTTATTTACCTGACATGTTTCGGCGGGATTCTTTCGCCTTCTTCAGAGTGAAAGACTGCCGCCGAAACATGTCAGGTAAATCGCAACCTAAAAAAATCTGTCTGAGATAAAAGAAACAATGAGTTTGAATATCAAATTACCTTGAGGATAATGCATACATTTTTGAGCGTGCATATTTCGGGTCTCATAAAATATTATTTAAGAAATTACGATAAGTATCGACAGTAAATATAACTTTAACAATTATAATGCCAGCTCTACAATGAAAACATTAAATATTCACACAAACACTCACACACACTAACAGAAACGTACTGGCACGCGCACACACACATGCTCCTACCAATCTGAAAAGATTGCTCTACATTTCATAAAGATCTAATTGGATTGGTGTGAACCCAGGCTGTTAAATCAGGATTTGTTTCATGCGCAGTGCCCCCTGGTGCTTTCTTGTCTGAGCCCTGCTCAGTTCACCACTTTTGCTTGCACTGCAAATGTGCTTTTTCTGATCATTTGTTTTCCAATGATTTTTGCCATCCCTGCAAGCACATTGTCATCTTTGGTTATGTGGTCCTCTACTTGGGTGTGTTACTGAGGTCTACGTATGGCACCACGGAAATGTGGCACCTCTTGGTGTGGATGGCTCCCACAGGCAGTTTTTCCTCACCTGATTTTACAGTGCCATGCCATGTCTGGATCAGTTAACATGCATGTGTATTCGTGTGTATTTGGATGGGGCTCCCATGTATGTGAGATGAAAGGGCTGGGTTTTTATTTTGTGGCCATTTTTATTGTCTGTTTTTATCTCTGTAAAGCACTTTGTATTGCATTTCTAATATATTATATATATATATATCCATTTTATTTGATGTTTTGATTTGATATACTAAAAGACAAAGATGATTTTTATACAAGGCTAACAATAACTTTAGGAGCAATTTTTCTATTCTACAAATTTTGCGGAGCGGCAATCCCAGGGACCTTAAACTACGGTTTTATTAAATTTACGATTTTTTTTAATTTAGGACTTCAGCTTTTGAATATTTCAGTGTTATCAAACATTCCTGTTTTTATCAAATAAAATTATGTTGCCACTGCAATTGTTTGTTCAGTGCCCATCTCACTGTTTTTGAACAGTGGGAGGAAATCTGAGTACCTGCAGTGGATTTATGCAAGCACATGGACATCATGTCACTGGCAAATACATTTAGCGTATTTATCAGAGGTGTGCCTGAGATAAAAATTAAGTGGTGAACCACAACTACAGTAATATACAGTAATAAAACTAAACGGGACTTTGAGTGACACAGTAGAGAAAAAATAGCAGACAATCATGGAGAAAGAATCAATGTTTGCTTCTAGCTGTCACATTAGCTGAGACAAATGAAGTTCCTGGCAGAGTCTGGAGGTAGACACAGGCCATTCAATGATCAAGCAGTTAATAATCCGGCACAATGGCTTCAATGAAGACAGGGCAATTTGTTGCCATGGATCATCGATTCACATATTGACCTTTGAACACACAACTAATGGTTCATATCTTCTATTCTTAGTCGTACAATAGCTTCTATTTTTCTGTTGTTGTGTCTCTTGAAATTATATCTGCTGATATTGAAAGTGAATATAAAATGGATATTTCTTTAATGCAATTGATGCATTTGTGTTCCTTCATTTTTTAATTAATTTCTTAATTTTGAAGATGCGCTGGTAGCTTACCTTGTACAATGAGGTAGACCAATGAGGGCTTAGGCTGCTGCTTTGTCTGTATGGAGCAAGTGTACGACCCTTCATCATAAACATCCACCTGCATAATAATACATAATATAAGTTATTCATATTTCATTCTCATCACGAACAACAACATGATGAAATAACATTTTAAAAATAACACCATTTTGTATATATATATATATATATATATATATATGTCATGATTTGTATTAGTTATTTTTGTTTTAGTATTTAGTTTCATGTTTTGGCCTCGTGTTCCTGTGTCTTGTCTCGTCAATTCTATTGTGTCCACCTGTGTTCGTTTACCCAAGCCCTTGTGTTAACCAATCCGGTCTTTCCAACCCTCCGTGTCTTATCCAGGTGCTCCTCGTTGTCTCGTCAATTTGTGTGTATTTAGGTTTCTGGTTGCTTTCAGTTCCTGTTGGTCCATTGTCAGTGTCACTGTTGCTTGTCCCTGTCATTGGTTTCCTGTCGTTGTCCAGTTTTTCCAAGTTCCTCGTTTGCCTTTTGTTTTCTGTTTATTAAATGCCCTTTAAGTTACCCCTGCCTGGCTTCCCTGCGTTTGGGTCCTCATCTACCTCAACCCGTTACGTTATTTTTATATATATATATATATATATATATATATATATATATACAAAAACACAAAAAAATTGTTATATTTGAGTGATATTTATGCCTGTACAATGAAAGTTTGTTAGCAACGAATATTTTGAAGTGTGATGTTGATGCAATGGTATGAAGAAGCATGCAGGGCACATTTAAATCTTGATAAGTTATACAACCAGCAATAAGTAGAACACACAACCCCCTTTCCCCACAGTCATGCATCTTGTCTCCTCTCTTTTGTCACCTCTTGGGTCATTATTACCTTCTGTATGCGTAGGCTGTACTCAAGTTGTCCTTTTGTAACCAGATCGACTCTGGGGTCCAGAGACCACTTGTCCTCACCGGCAAAGATAATGTTTGATCGATTGAGCCAAGCCACCTTGGAGGCTTTGTCATCAACATAACACCTGTGGGCACATCAAGAGAAACTGATGAGAGGGGATAGAAATGGAAGTCTCAGTTTTTCGGCTATTGTGAACTAAACTATTGGTTCAGTTTAAAAAAATATGACTTTTATGATAGAAGTATATTTTCCTCACGAGGTCACTGTCACCGAGCAGAAGCAAGAAGGGGGCAGAATGCTCATTTAAAAATGCGGACAAAGCATAGCCTAAAGACAAAAAAAAAAATCTAAGCCTTATTACCAACACATTGTACTGACAATTGAATGCACACAAACATGATGAGTCAAATGCGGAAACGTGGCGACAGAGTGTTACAAAATTAACTGTTGTTTCCTCACCTTCAAAACAAATATTTGAAGTAAAAAAAAAATGTATCGATGCATGTATGTATGATGTCTGTATTGTTTGTTTTGTATCCTAATAATCAAATAGATATACTCAGTAACTACGTTTCGTATGCCAGACCCCATCTGGGTAATAACAATGTCATGATGACATTACTTAACTGTGGACACTTGAGAACTGTAGCAACCTGGTGCTAAATCTTTGTACAAACTTCCTCGTAGACAAGTACTGATTATGTTTATTTACTTCACATTAGCAGCACCAGTGGGGTTTATTGGCTTTGTCTTAGATCAACAACCGTGGTGCATTTTGCTCCAATGATCCTGACCCAAAAAAATGTCCCAAGCGCTTTACAACATATGATTAGATTATTGTGAATGTATTCTCCATTCCGAATTGATGATAGTTTCTAATCAATAACTGAAAAGTTATGTTCATTTGTCCATCACTAGAAAATGAAGGTTCATGAAACACTTTAGTAATTACTCTGGGTTTGAAGAAAAAGGCTAGTGCAATGGAAATTTAGAAAATTCCCACTGCCTCGTTAAGCCTAGAAAGCCATGTAGAGGAGTCAAAATGATCGCAAGTGCTTCATGAGGCTTTATTTATCCATCGCTATCTGATGGTGGATATACACGCATATTTCAGTGACTCCTTCAAACTCACAAAGCTATGCGGGGTGCTCTGGGTGTGCATTCGGAATCAAGCGTGTAGATTGTAAGGGAAGTGAAGTGAGGCTTTTTTTGGCAGGCGACCTTAAGTCATTAATGGTCGAGGTACATCCACCTCAGCCTGTTACACAGTGGGAGCTGGTTACGGGCTTCAGATCACAGCATGAGTCTCTGCTGAGCTTTCATTTCTTTGTGCAGAACTCATTCTATACATTTATTCATTCCATCTTTCTCACCAGCAATAATTGGGTCACATAGTTTTTCAAGATTCTACAATCTACCTTTGTGGCAAAAACATTTGTTCAGCAGGCTATATAATGAATTTTTGTTATAAAGCACATGAAGGATGCAGTGGAATTATGCACGCCTCCCTCCTTATATGTGACTTTATCTACTTTTGTATATTTTGTGAGAGTTTTGTGATCGGAGACTGTTTGGGTTGGATTGGTTTGATTGGCCATTTGCAACAAATCAAACTAGTCCAATTAGACTTTTCACTGTGGGTGCATCCACTGTGTCAATAGCTAATGAGCGGTTTCCCCAGCACTCATTTAGAATGACTTGCAGAAAGCTTTGTGGTTAATTTTGTTTTGTTCCAAGTCGTACTGATTCTGCAGTCTGAATTGTATCTTACCGTCGCATTGTTACACTTATCTATAAGTACCGCCTCTCCACACCATTGTCGTCCATCTCTTTGAAACTTCTTTCTTCTTTATTAATTAGTCATTTTCCCCATTGTGGATTTAATTAAATCTGTCTGTTAACTCAGTCACTACCAGCCAAGTAAAAAAATAAATAAACAATTTATATTTGACGTCTTGAGCCGTCAATGGCAGTAAATGAGTTAATAGCAGCACGGAACAGATATTAACCAAGTCAAATCAAAATCAAATGAAATTCTTTGAGTGACTTTGTGCACCAGATGTTCGTCTCCTACTTGTGCACCTTTCAAGATATAATTTGCAGGAGGACTTGCTCAGAATGTAGGGAATAAGTAGAAGTCTTTACTTCTCGCTCTGGATAATGAGGAACTTGCCGGGAAGCAGAGAACTTTATAATCTTTGTCAGAGTGGTCATCACAATTTCAGACAAACAGTGAAGGTGTGTCACAGTGAAGCTAGTTTGCTTCAGCTGTGACAGCGCCTTGGCGGACCAGAATGACAAAAAGAAGCTTGCTTCCAGGCAACATGATCAAATCATAGGAAAATATTGCCTTCGAAGTTAAAAAATAAAAAACTTTGTGGGTTTGCATCCTTGCAATATTTTTATTGGTAAAGGTTTCACTTTTATTGTGCTTTTTCTACCGTCACCCTACTCGAAATGCTCAAATGCTGATATCTGATTTGTCTACGAGTGAGCCCTCCACTGGGAGCAAATGGGGGTTCAATATCTTACGAAAAAAAAAAAAAACTGAACTACCTGAGCCAAACTGCATCTCACTAAATCAAATATAACAGCTGTAAAACGGTTCATTGGAACAAGTGTTGACCTAAGCTCTGTGTAATATTAACAACAATAACCATGATGATGGTGGCCCCTCCTACATACAGAAAGTATTTTAATATTTTCAGGATTCAGGGAATTTTACTGTCATATCAACACACACTTCCACATGATATGCCATAAAATATGATACCTGAGGTCCAAAGGCTTGTAAAAATAAAAAATATAACAACAACATGAGAAAAAAAAAATACCCATTTGTGTGTGTGTGTGTGTGTGTGTTCGTTTCACGGGCGACATCCACACACTGGCCTTTTGGATTGGAATGCATGATTGTGGATGTGGATATTGTCACTTATCCAGGTCATTTCTTTCTCAGGGCATCGAATTGTTGGAATGCATGAGTGCCAATAGCTCGCCTTTAATCAGGCCAAAAATAATTTGCTTTAGTGAACTGTGAAGTGCAACTAAACTGCCACAGCAATTTGAAGTCTTGTAGATGGAGGTGCATTGGTATCTGAGAAGTGCAGGAGTCTGGATCATTACCTCTTCCTAATTTCAGTGTTAGTATAACCTTAAAGCAAGAATACCTGCATAGAATGAACATAAAACCTTCACACCAAAAGGCCACAGCCTAAATCAGTGGTCGGCAACATGCCGCACAGTGGCCACAATTGTCTCCCCGCCAATCATATCTGGCCTGCTAAATGGAATTGATTGGGAGAAAAAAAAAAAGATAAATTGGAATGTCATGATATTCACGTAAAAAAAGGCCTCAATATCGTCTTGGTCTTTTTTTCGATACAAAATAATGAGCCGTTCTGCTTAAAAATGTAATTTTATTCGACTAGGAAGCGCTTCACTTGCATATTTCGGGTGCCTGTATTCACGAAACAAGCACCAGATTGGCTGCCTAAACCAAGTGGCGACGTCACCATGTCACTTGATATTATTAGAAGGAAAGCAAAATTTGCCTGATGAAAATGTCATTTCGACTTGCTTTAGAATTGACAAGTGTTTAATTATTTATTTATTCATTTTTTAAACCGCAAAGTAAAACTCACAAAGCCACATACATTCAAGCTCTACTAACACGATATATCTGCTTTGGGAAAGGTCAGTAAATAACAACAATAGAGTATCACAATGTTGCACATTTTTACATGAAGCTTAGAATCAACTAAAGGTTTGATAGAATTGCACTATGAGTCAGAGCAAGTTGCTCCCATTATCATTTCTAATGTAGGAGCTTGTTTTTATACCTTCTTACTGCACTAATCAGCATTTTCTCCCTTGTGGGCTCATTTTCCACATCGTATTAATTGGGTTCATAAGCATTCCATTTCATGCTGCTGCAACTAATTAGTGCATTTTAGTTGTGTTGTTGGACTTGAAAGGTTAATTAAGGGAGGTGTCAGCATATCAAACATGAGATTGACAGGCATCGGGTCAAATGATAAGGTCAGTATGTTCCTCTGTGATTTCCTGGGAGGGAAAGGCCGAAATCACGTTGGATGCTGGACTTGAGAGCCATTCGTAAAATAATTGGAATTATAATGAACCACTTGCAATTCACACATGACTCAACTGTCTCAAACTAATGAAGTGTTTCAATTCCTTAACAGCTCAAAACATTTCACTGTGGTCAGTATGTACTACATGCTATGCAAATATTAAAATAATTTAAGCCTTGTCAAAAAATGTATTAATTTGCTTCATTGTTTCACAATTTGTGCTGTAAACCAAAACACTTTCCAATGTGGTTAAAAATAAGACCTAATCATCACTCTTACAGCTGCTGCGGGCTCTTTCGTAGCATTTACTGTCGACGATAACAAAAGTGCTTAAACTGGTCCCCTGCGTGTGTGGAAGGCTAAATCAAGTTTACCACTGCTTCACACTGCACCAACTTAGACGTTCAAAGGTTTTAACTCTGGTTGGCTGATATGAAGACAATGTCGTACTTTGTAGGATTCTGACATGTTGAGCACATCACCAAATACTAAACCTGTAATATGGGGAATGAGTAATTTGACTTTTAACATTTTTTATTTCTTTTACCCAGTCAATGTTAAATTGGAACAATGAGGTATAATATTCCGAATAATTGAATCATTAATTTGTTCATTATTCACACCACAGAAATTTGCCGCTAAATTATTTAAAACCTTGTTATGGATATTGTCTGGGTCTTTTAAATAAAAGCAACCAAATCACCATCTTGTCTTAGGCCTGAAGATTTTGCCTTATCAGATCCAGCAAACACAGTAACAAATTCAACACATTGGGTCACTCACTGATCACACCTGTCATTATAATTTTTTTTGGAGAATTCAATGAACTTATGATAAGGCAGTGGAAGTTGGGTACACATAGCCTACCTTGGAATGTGGCCTGAGTAATGGTATTTCAAATGCCTTTAATATCTCATGGGTAATTACACTTGTTTTTTAGTCATTTAAACTTGATGGCTAATGACGGAAAAGTGCACCCAGTGATTTGAGAACGGCATGCAAATTAAAAAATAAAGAAAGAATTTGAACGCAACAGCCGAAAGTCACAGACAGTTCCTGCTGTGTGCTAGACATGGTAAATGTTACAGTAAGTAAGTGCCAGGCAGTATTTGACAACTTCTTGGAAATAAACTCTCTGTCAGACTCACTCAAAGGGAGAAATTATATTTATTGGGATCGAGCAAAATATAACTGATATGTAATTCATTAAATTCATAAATCAATTTAGATCATAGCAAACACGCTAAACACAAACTAGCACATTTTGACCTAAGACTAAACAGCTTTAGGTTTCAGGAATGAAAACAGGCAAGATGGGCAACAGATTAATCATCATCTTTACCATACACTTAAAAAAATGTTTTCGGGTATACTAAGCATAAATTTTGATTGATTTGTCATAATCACCGCTAGAAAGTCTGCTAGCTCAAACAATCAGAGTGATGAAAATGAAAATCTTCTGCCGGGTAGAATCATGTAAAGATCACATCTGTATTGAAGTTGGAGAATTTCAATCGTGTTTTCATTCTTCGGACAAGGCAGCGCTGAGGAGAGTCAATTAAACATTTTCCTCTCACATGCTGACCCCAAATCAATATCCAGTGGGCTCGGTGTGCCTTCTTCTGAGGCTCTGGGCATGTAAATTCTTCTGAAATGGTGTCTAGCAGCCGTGGCTTTTAGCTGTGTGGCATCGTGCCAAGACATCAGGGAGGGACAGAATCTCAGTCTGGAACCCTGTGTCCTACCAAACACTCTAACAGCTGGTCAAGTCATTAAGGGGAAATAGACAAATGTTATATTGTTTATTCTGGGTAGCAAGCACGTTTTTATTAGATGCAAGTGCTTGAAGCATCAAGAAAGAGTAAACGAGTAAAGGCCAGGCCAGTCCTATAAATGTTTGTACATTTTAGGTTATGTTTCATTAATGTGTTGCTGATTCAAGTGGTATATAGGCCAGTTTGATTTTTATCAACTTGCAAGGCTGCTATTCGCAGAGCTGCGTATTCCGACCGATTGATCGACCGGTACGTCGGGCCGTCACTGACGGACACCCGTTTTGCTGACCATTGACAGATAAACTTCCAGAATGCCTTGTGTGTTTGTTTGCAGTGGGTTACGTTAAAGTGGTCTGAATTGGCTATAAATGTGTGAGAGTGAGTTCTCCTGTTTTCAATACGATAACTGCAGTCTCCACTCTCCTAATTATAAGAAATATTTATCTCCCAGAAAGAAGCACAGGTGGCACGGCAGAGAGGTGGAAGCAGTCTGACAATTATACCTTCGGTATCTTTTTTAGAGACACACAAATGCAGTTTCTTAGTGTTTTGTGATTGTTATATGGTGAGTGAGCGAGTTGAATTTAAGATGGCGCTGTCAGTATTCCCAAGGTCCTTCGCTAATCAAGTGCCTCACACATTGTGTCAAATGTATGTGTGAATGCCTCATTGTGCAGAATTGTGGTACATCCCTGAACAAGGAAGCCAGAACATTTTTCAACATTTTTCCAAGTTTATTATAGGGGCAAACTTTGACTATAGTCATTTCAACCATCTTGTTTAAAATGTTGCTCCTAAGGAGAGATAGAAATTTTATTGAAGCAATAAACTGTCTATTCATCTATCATCCATCCAGTAAATATTTATTGAAAGAATGAAGAGCAGCATTTCATAAATAATATTTTTTAATAAGTGTAGCCAGTACATATTTGCTTTCTTGAACAAGAAGAATTTCAAAAGCCACAAGCCGTATGCAAGTTCCTCAATGTGCCATTGGTGAAAACAACTGACATATCAAATTTTCATGTACTACATTTTATTCGTTATATTTAAAGCACATTACAAAATGAATTATACACATAACCATGTATTTATTCATGTAAATAATTATGTGAGAAGTTAACTAGGCGACGAGGGAGTGAATGTTGATTGCATGAGGCAGTAATGATAATTTGTTTTGACATTAATTCTCTTTAAGCCTGACTTCCAAAGTCCTATTTTGGCTCGCGCCAAGTACACATTTTCACCTACGGATCTAAAAACAGTACATATGTGTGGAATCAAAGATGAAGAAAATAGTTTTCCTCATTAGTGTCTCGGGCTAATCAGGCTGAATTTAGCTGAAACGATGATGATAAATGTAGACTCGAAGACTGCAAGAATGGATTGATGGCTGCCATCCACTGGTATTAGAAGAAGCCATGACATTAGTATCCGCAGTTGTGCTCAAACAGTTCTTACTGTCCATGCACCGTGTTCTCTAGACAAGCGGTGCCATGGAAGTAAAAAGTTAACAATGCATAATTAAGCAATGCTTGAAAAGAAGATGAAAGTAAAAACATTTCTTAAATTGTCACTCAACTCGGGTTGTTAAGATAATGTAACATTTGTATCTGTTTATATCCGTGTCATACATTTCAACACATGAATATTGGGTCAGTCAGTGAAATCAACAGATCACATCGATCATCGATCGCAGCATCAAATATTGGCATTTTCAAAACTTCGCCTCTTGACAGATGGTGAGTTCCATCGTCATAGAGCACATCCACAGGTGTCTCTTTTGGCCCATTAATAATCTGGCCCTTTCTCTTCCTATCACTGCTCTCTGCTGTCTTCATTATCACATTTTCAAGCAAATTATCTCCTTTGGTGGCTTTGTTCCCGAACTTAATCACCCATTCCTTCTATCATGCATCCATTTTGTGATGCATTCATCACTTGTGCCAATCCTCTAAAATGTTGTTGCAGGAAGCGTTTTGGCTTTTGATGTATAAAAAAAAAAAAACATTTTGTGCAGCACATACCAATGAAGCTTCCGTTGTGGGAGATACGAAAGTGTCTGCGATGATGAAATAGATGTGACAGAATGGGAGGGAGAGAAAGAGGGACAGAGATAGAGTTTGGGTCTCTTTCTGTGCCTTGTAAACCACGAAAGAAAAAGTGACATTGAAAGGTGTGAGACTTGAAGTGGAGCGTGATGCACGGTCAAAGCATTTAGAATGATTCCAAGAAATTCAAATTAAGAGCCGATGTATAGAAACATCTGGATCCTTGTTAGGCGATGAAGCAAATTCTTTGAAGCTGTAGCAAGCTCGGTCATTTGTTTGACTGCTGGGTTGCATCTGTCTTTTATATTTTTTTAACACTTGATACACATGAAACAGAGGAGGATAGAAGCTAAGGGCCCAATATTAGTTCAAAGCAGTTTTCTAAGAGAGCTACTTAGCATCATCTAAGTATGTAGGTGTTATGGGATCAACATTCGCGGATAACTGGGGAGACTTAAGGTAGATTGATATCTACTGAAATGATCTGTTTGAAGGCTTTAACATAATCTTGATCAAATACAGCATCACTAAATACGGTGATTCATTGGTATGGAAGAGCAGCCTAGACAACAAACAATAGACCAGACAACAATAGACCAAAAGGACTTGTCTTGAGACGCAGAGGGACCTCTCGTTAATTTCTTTCAGCATCATGCTAAAGTGCATTTGCAGTGTTTCTATTCCAAAAGTAATTTTCCCAAAGACTAGAGGGTAAAGTGAGTTTTGAGCGCAAATGACAATAAGATTATGATGTTTTTTTCCAGTGAGAGGCCAGGCAGGCCCAAACAACAGAATCTGTGTGGAAGACAATAAAAGACGAAAGCAAATAGGACACATTTTCAAGGAGCACGTCTTCAAGGAGACATCAGCAATAAATAATGCGTATAAATCCATTGAGCTTGACTGTCTCTCTAAGACCCAGTTTAAAAAAAGACGAACAGAGTTTGGGAGTTTTCTTTCCCCAGTGCATTTTTAATTTCCATCTGGCATCAGCTAACAATTTACATATGCATTGAAGTAGGCACATATTTTACAAGATGCTGAAGAGAAAGGCAGTAATAAGGCACACAAAAGTACCATGCATGTGTAAGAACTGTAAACAAATAACTCCACCAACCACCACCAATTTGGATTTTTGGACTTTCTCACTCCGTTTGCTTTAAATGTAGAACATTGACACAAACTGAACACGTGGCTTTGATGCATTTGACATTTGGTTTGACATTAAACTATTCAATTGCAGCATTTTAACCACAAGTCTTCCACTCTGGTTCTTATTTCCTTTGTCTAGCTACCAGATACCGCTTTGAAACAAAGTTAAGCACCGCGACTTATTTTCTTTCTGTTACCAAGGCAACTATTAAACTCAATCACACAGCATTAAGATGCATTCAAAATGAGGCCTTCAAGTCTCTGTTCCCTCTGTATTTTCTTTCATACAAAACCCCCAATTTAGGTTTGTCAGAAGTCACCTTTGCTCTGCATAAAATACATTTTTACTATTTTTTCTGTCTCTATTCTTTATCAGCAGTACTAGGAATGTGAACGGGGAGGACCAAGTTGTGTCACGTACAATATATTGTGCCTTTTGAGGGAAGAACACAATTTATTTAAGGGCTTTCAGAATTAAAGTGTTAACTCGAGGTTAATTGAAAAATGAAGCCAGCGATATATTTTAACTCAGTTAAACTACGTTTTTCCATTTAGATCGTATTCAAGCATCAAAGAAAGCTATTAGAACAGTCTTTGATTTAAAATGCACTTCATATTTCATGATTTTACATTAATTACAAGATATTATTCAAGTAAATACCTGTTAAAAGCTTCACCAAAAATAGTAGTAGAAAAAAATGTATTAATCAACAATTAATTATGCAATTGTTTGCGATTAATTAAAAATGTAATCACTTGACAGTTACTAGTTTGTAAAAAACTAACTAAATGTATTGCACAGCAGGATAAAAAAAACAATTAAAATCCCAAGTTCAGAAAACAGATGCAATGAATGCAAAAAAAAAACAAAAAACATGAGAGTGACTCATGCCATATAAAAATACACAACGACCGAATTAACAGAGAGAGATTAAACAAAATACACCGATACGAGACACTAGCAAGGAACAAACTGATGATACCAAAGTCGATGACGGACAAAACAGGGGGCAGGGAAATACAAAACTACTAAACACAACTAAACAGATCACACAATTGTTTATTAAGATTTTTTGGGTCTGAGTGATACAAATCTCAACAGTAGCATTTCTTAACACAAAAATAGGTACTATGATAAAATAGAAAATAAACAAGCACAAGCAACTTGGTGTGCAAGCGCAAGCCTCAATAGCCCGCCCGTGGCGAGGGGTGTTAATGCAGGTCAAGTGATTCCACAGGCTGGCGGATTACGGTAGTTATATTTGGCAAAGACTACAGGAGGCAGACGGTTTGTCAATGGCAACACCAGCTAGGTCATTGTTGAAAAAAATAAAATAAAATACTGTATGTACCCAAAAAAACAACAGCTGTTCACTACATTTTGCCATGAACTCCTCTAAATGTAACCCTAATGCAGTGGAGAATACCTAAAACATGAGCATGTCATAAGCAGGTTAATCCACACTAAAGTGTTTAAAACCTGATTATTTTTGGCAAGCTTCTTTTGTCCATGTTTTGTGTTAGAAACTGGAGGATCCCTTACATGTCAGTCAAGCAGTAAGAAAGCATCTTAGGGTAATGGATAGAACACACAATCCCAAAATTACGTGACATCAAATTTAGCTGTTCCGAAAAAGGGTTAAACTACATTAACCCGCTTCCACACGTTGAACCATACTTCAAGCTGGAACATAATTTTTACATTCACACACAATTACAGGTCAACATTTTTCTGTAAGTGAGGGCTAAATATTTCAGCACTGCTAAATGCCACAGAGAAAATCACTTTTGCGCTTCCCACATGATTTTCCAGTAAATGGCATGTCACAGCTCAAACTTGCATTTGACCTATAGTGTGTTCATTTATAGATAATACAAAAATGACAACCACCAAATGATAACGATTACTCAAGAAAAGGATGATGTGCTTCCTGCTCTGATCCCTTAGGATGCCATAATTTGGTTGTTTATTGGAGATTCACAAATGTGCAATCAGACTGGCCTGGTCAGATCTCAGTCTGTATGCTACTCGCATTCGTTAAATTGTGTCATGGAAGATTAGATAAGCAAAATCTCAAACAAGTTTACCAACCACTGTTCCAATGCAGTTGGGAAATTGTTTGGTTGCCTTTTCCTGACACCGCGTGAAGAGTTCAGATTTCACGTCTGCCCCCCGTCAGTTTATATCAAGATAATGAACGTTTCGGCGCAAGGAAAGTGGTCTGGTTCTTTCAATATTCTGAATGAGGCTTTGTGGATGAGATATTGCATCTCATCTCATGTGTGCACACCATGTTGAGTTCATCAGTGTTGATTGGACCGAATCATTAGAGTGGCAACAGCTGGTTGTAGGAATTGCCAATTCCATCTTTGGATAGGATCAAGATTTGTTTTCTGTATTATGGGAGTGCACTTTAGAATTTTTTTTTTTCATTTCAAACTTTGCTTTTGTTCATCAACTTGAAACATTTTACTCTGTGTCACGGTGCCCCGCAAACAGCTGGGATGCAGCTCACCTGTCACCCTGAAGCTATGCCAACTAATGATGAAATACATACACACGATGTTTCTGAAGGCAAAAGTACCAATATCAGCATTAACTCCTCATTTATTATGGAGCTAAATGAACAATCAATAAGGCAATTATTTTTAAAAGCATGTCATGCAAGATTTTTTCAATTGATGAAGGTAATAAAAACAAATAAGTACATTGCAAATATTGAAATTGCAGGCAATTAGCCGTAAAATTTTGAAATTACTATGACTAAAGAAGACACTCACCAAGGGTGGTAACATTGATTTTATTGCAAAAAAAAAAAGAAGGAAAAAAAAAAAGAAAAAATGTTCCAGGAGACAACAAGGTTGAAAAATGTGCACACAATCGAAGCGGGGGATGTGGCTGTGTTTAGAACAAATATTTTCAAACTCATGAATCAAACACTAAAGCACCAGGAGTGTGTATAGAATATAGAACAATCTTTATCGGCTAATGGGATCTTCCAGGGTCTAACTAATGCAATTTTTCCTTTTTGTTCCTCTAACCGTGGGTGAAGTAATTTTGAACAGAATGCTAGTCAATTTCTGGTCTAATCTTCTGACAGTCTGCAAGAAAGCTAAAGTTCAACTGTCTGAAACTAACAAACAAATATGTTTCACCTGAAGAGGAGTAATGCGTTGCAATGGGCTGGTACAGTCCTGACCTAAAACCCCCACCACTGTCAAGTTTGTGGTTGAGGTATGGGAGAGGAGAGGAGGACCCAAATGCAGGAAAGTGAGACAGCAGTAATGTAACTGGTATTTGATTGAAGAAACAAAAAGCAAACGAGGAACTTGGATTAAATAAACAACAACAAACAAGAACTGAAAGCGAACAAGGAACTAAACACAAACAAAGTAACGAGACAATGAGGAACACCTGGACAAGACACAACGGGTTGATTGGTTCACACTCGGAGTAAGACGACAAGCACAGGTGAACACAATCAGATTGAGCACGAGCCACACATGAAAGACGGAAAAACATGAAACTAAATATTAAACCAAAAACAACAAACACAGACCATGACAACCACCCCATTAAAAAATGTGTTGACTTGATTGTAGGAGAACCTGTCACAATCAAACTGATTTGTTGAACAGTGAGGAGTGGGCAAACATTGAGAGACGGCTCTTCCAAAATTCTGCACATTTTAATGAAATCAGATGGTGCTTTAATAAGGTACAGTGGAACTTTGCCTGGTTTTCAAAATTACCCGGAGGAAATGTAAACAAATCTAATCATTTCCATTCTTAAAATATCACATCAAACCTTTATCAATTGTATATAATTGACTATGATGAGTCACACAGGTTTTGGTTGAATCCAGTAAGGCTGCAACGCCTCGTGTTCAGGGCCACAAGGGACCTGGAGGCTACGTCATCAGAATTTGGCATGGCATGGGCACGGTACACTTTGGACACGATGCCGCCAATACGAAAACATGTGACATATTCACCCTCACATTATCCGCGGGCAATTTCATATGCTTTTCAGAGATCATATGAACTCCCCACCAAAAGGTAAGAGACAAGATTCAAACCCAGAACTTTTTGACTGTGAGGTAGACATTTATATCATTTGTCAAGATATAAAGTATGTCACTTTACATCTTACCATACCACACACAAGTTGCATGTTGTATATTTAAGAGCTGATTAAACCCCTCCTCAAATGAAGATGGCCTTGAATTAAGATGAATTTATTCATTCCCGTTAGGAACATAAAACATGTACTGAGTGCACATATTCGAGAAAATAATATCAAAACGTGAAATGAGTTCTTGCACACATACTGCATTTATTTGATGACCGAACAAAGATGGCAGACGTCGGTTGCCTGCAGGAGCCTTTTACTTTTGCAAAGCGCCCGAGAATATCCCCACTAAACAGTCGCTCTACGCATTGGCAAAATGCAGTCTTTCCCCTTTCGTATGAAATGCATGCGTTGTGTAACATAAACCGTCTGTTACATAGTTTCACACTTTTGCAGAGCAATTGCGTGCCTTTCATTCAGATTAAGTTCATGTTCTTCCTGGCTTTACATTTATATCCATTTGCTGGCACTGAGATGAAGTTCTATCACAAGGTATTGATAAAAATACACACAGGTTCATGAAAAGTGTATGACTTTTTGTCCTGCACTGGTTTCAGTTTTGACTGACCAAAGCTGCAGACTTGAGGTCAATACTGTGTGTCGACGAGTCCATTTTCATCCCTGTGTCTATTTTCAAGTAAAAAAAAAAAGACTTTTGAGTTTCTTTAAGGGACAGTTCCACAGAATACGGATCACCAATATTGATGCAAAATATTTTACATTTTAAACTCAATCATTTGTGTGGTTAGATACATCTAATGAGATTACTGTGGAGTACGTAATTAATTAGACATGAATGAAACCAACAAAATACATGTATACATGAAAAACAATACATCAAATTAAATGTTAGTGCAAATATAACATTTAAAGAAAATCCAACAATAGTGACACAACTGAATTGAAACAGATATATTGCAAATTAAAGACAAATCTCATGAAAGCAAAGGGTCTCTTTGCCGGACAGATTGCAAAGATGTTCAATAGGATTCGGATCAGGGCTCATCGTATTTGAGCTTTGGGATTGGGCTTTTCATTCCATTGAGCAGAGATGGGCATTCCGTCCCCGGTATGGAATAATCCATCTGTCTGTCCTGGATGGACGCCATTTTTGGGTACTGAAGTTTTTTAAAAAGTTACTAAGGAAGGATGGACATTTTTTTTCATCCGTCCCTTTAACTGCCCCTAAATGGGTCAAGTATCCACGAACGCCCATTTAACTGAAAGAAACACGCCCAGCCTGTCTTGCGTGTGTAACCCGCCAAAACACTACTTTAGACCGAATGTGAAATATCACGACGCGTCAGGCCGTAGAAGGCTGAGCCCGCCTCCCAAGATGCTTAATGGCACTGAATGAATCTTTTTATGACTATTTTTAATTTCATTATAGCAGCTACTTATGTGTTGTGAAATACTAATGTTGCATTGCTTATCACCAAGACATTAAAAATATAAAGAAACAGTGACGTCATTTTTGTTTGTTTGATGGCAAGTCTTATGTGCAACAGCCAATCATGGCCTCACCGAAAATATTTGCTTCGCAGGCGTATACGCAACGCAATGTTTGCATGTGAGAGTCCAGCACGCTTTAAAAGTGTAGCATCATGTAACGTGGCAAGACATGTCGGAAAAAAATTACATATTTGGAAATAGTCGGTGTGAGCATAACTCGAGATGTCAACATACATTTTGGTGGCTATTGATGGCAGTTCTTGCACACGTTTAGTTTCCGATATTAAGTGTTAAGCTTCTCATGATAGGTCGCTGTACGGCAGGTGAGGTGGGACACATTACATTAGTGTCGGCAACCAAACCGCCATTTGATCGCTTTCATAAAAGAATAATGACTGACGGGGACGCAGGATGATTATTTTTATGAATAAGGACGGAGGGACGATGACGGAGGGTGCCCTGGTTGTGGACGGAGGGTTAAGTGCCCATTTCTGCCACTGAGGAACCAATGACCTGTGGCTGAGACCAATTTTTCAGGAATGACTTCATTGTACACCTGCATATAGTGGGAGACACTCTATGCTAAAGAAGCAAGAAGAAGCATTCCCTGAACATAAGAGCGGTTCCTCCACAATTAACATTATTACAATGATCTACAGAATCTATTTGATTGCAGCGATTGCCACAAAAAGTCGAATAGTATCATGCTCCTACTCCACAGCAACTCAGAAAGGATCAGCTGTAATAATAATCTTGTTTCAAAGGATTTTTTTTTACAGTAATATACTGTATTTGGAAGTGAACATTAATCCAAAATTGATGTTCCCAGTCTGGCCGTAATGCGTGCAATGCTGGTTTCTTGTCGTCCCAAAGCAATTTTCTTTAGGGAGAGTTACGAAACAGCCATTGTAGGGAGTAGTAATATCAGCCAAGTTTTCTCTTGAACAGATTTTCAAAATGTCCAAACACATAACTGTAGGCTTAGAACGAGAGGAAGATAACTTTTGTTTTTCATCCATTGCCTCCAAGAAAGTGTCATACTCCTAAAATACCTTGTGGATTAGTGTGAATTATTCAAATGCATTTAGAGGACATTAAGGATGACTCTTTGTCAGATTGGACTTGAGTCGTAAACGAAGGTAGGTAACATGTTGCATTGCAAGTTGGAGCGGACACGCAACAGGCAGAGGTTGGCTGAAAGAGTGTGTGCTTGTGAATATTTGCTTGAATTCGTGTATTCTTGTGAACACATTTTAAAACACTTTAAAACTTCATCTAAGACAGCAAGCTCCCCAGTTCACAGGTCTAATATTTATACAATATGTTGATAACAGATTGTCACGCATGGGCTCCAGATGGCATTTTGATGCAAAAATTTTCAAAACTGTATAAAAACTGCCAAAGCCTGGCATGTGTGGAAAAAAAGCCTTGTCTATTTCTGTTAGACCTGTGGCACTTTGTGCCAATTTAGATGATTATCTGTAAACTAACCTTGGGAGCTCAAATTTATTCTGTTTTATGGCAGCATTGGAAAGAAAATTAGTGCAGCAGGCCATGTAAAATGATTTTAATCCAGCATGAGCTTTGTGCGGTTGCATTCCGGGTTACTTGAGTACAGTTGATGTATTTAATACCATAAAATCCCCATGGCCTAAACTGTCAGCAATAAAATATTCTCCTTGTCACGCTGATGGTATTGTGTTTATTTGGAGTTACCTTTTAATTACGACAAGTTTATTTCCAGAAAAGCCATTGTTACCGTATCGAAATATCCTATCAAAATCAGCTTTATCATATTGAATTGCATTGTTTCAAAAAATCGTTAGCCCTTAACGTATCCTCACATAGCTACTTTAGATTTCCTACAAATGGGAGTTGGGTGACTTTCACAATTCTCAGTTCCCAACATATGTCTGTTTTAATGGCACTCTGGAGAGCAAAGCTGCAGCGATGATAATCTTCCCAGATGGAAAAAGCAGTAAAGCATCTTTTTTTTGCTTCATTAGAAGAAAGAGAAACTAGTTCCCTGTGCCTTGCAGTTGGAATGTTGCTAAAAAAAACAAACAAATATGAAAATGTGACTAATGCTTCAATTCGGGTTGTTTTGAACGCATAACTATCGAAAAGGGGATTTACTGTCAATGGCTCCCGGGAATCAGCCAGTAGTATAGGTATTTAGGTACAGTAATGCACCGGTGTTTTAAAAGAATCCACTTCATATTGCATTTATGAATGTTAATCATTTAATCCATATTTAGAATAGCTAATCAAAGATGGTCATTCTAAAATGCATGGAATCGATCATGCAAGGTTCAGGGATTTAAATAAAGTACATTCATAAAATTGACATGTCATTATCCACACCGCTTATCCTGTAAAGCAGGGCTGGGCAAACTTTTTGATTGGTGGGACAAAATGGGTTCTAAAATTTGACAGAGGGGCAGGACCAGGAGCAGACGGAAGGAATCTTTTGGTAACCTCACCACATCGGAGAAAAAAAATACATTTAATTTTAAATTAAAGCGAACAAAAGCATTACAACAATGTATATTTCTTTAAACCTCAGTATTTAGAAATTAAAACATTAACAAGGTTTATTCATTTAAATTTTTTCAAGTTTGTTGGCCCGGATTAAAACATTTAACGGGCCGCATGTGGCCCCCGGGCCGTATTTTGCCCACACCTGCTGTAAAGGGTTGCGGGGGGGTGCTTGAGCCTATCCCACCTGACTACAAGCGAAAGGAGCACTACATCCAGGGTAGACATAAACACCCTCACTGAGTGGGAACCGAACCCACACTGCAGGGACATAACTCAGGCGAATGTACCACGACACCATCAGTGACTCTGCTTTATAAAATTACATAATACAATTATTAACAAGAGCTTGGCTTCAGAGATTAGAACATCTTCTTTAATAATAAAAAAAAAAATGTCTGTGACTAAACCCATTCATCCTCAAATTCAGCATCGGGCCACTGTAAGTAATGAAAATTACATTAGCTAAGAAGCAGGTCTGTACAATGTGTTGAAAATGTCGCTAAAAGGAGAGAAAATGTTGACTATAATCTTTTAATATTGTAAGAAGCGATTCTTCATATCGTTGTCTAAATAGTTCTCAGAAACTGCTTGTGAAAGCTATGAGAATTTGTTAACCATGTTTACAAAACAATTAATAAAAAACCTAACAAGGCAAGATACAGATGAAATAGGACCACAGTTAAATATCTTCCGTACAATAGCGTTTTTACGGGTGATCCTTTGGCAAAGATGTGAATATAAAATATTGCCTCAAAGCAGAAAGAAATAAGAAGTGTTATAAAGACATTCACGGTCACTCAGAAATATCCAGTAGTAGAATACGTCTTTAGGCCCACAAGCACTCACTTGGGGTTGCCTATTATTTAAATGTATTACTCCATATTGTATTTGTATGATAACAATTCACATTTCTTCTTCACCACAAGTACATTAAAAAATGTGTAGCAGAGGTTCATGTTTCCCCAAGACCAATTCAATCTTCATTGAATAAATATACAAGGTCATATTATGAAAACGTCCCTGTGAATATTCTCATTGAGCCATTTCATCAGTTCATGCAACAGATTAGCTGAGACGCTATTAGCAACAAGCTAGTTTGAATAGCTTTAGCGCTGCCCTTATTAGCCTGTTGCATGAACAGAGGAAGTCGGATTGGATGAGAGACAAAAGGTCTTCAAAGACAACCTGAACCATCACCTGGAAAGCTTATTTGAGAACATATGAAGTGAATCTGAGGATTTCATCCCGGCCGCGGAACAGTGGACCATCTCTACACTCTCTGCAGTGCCCTCGAGGGTGCATGGGAGTCGCCCGACCAGTCTAAATGTGTTTTGTGGACTTGGTGATGTGGTACTGTTGGCTCTAACTCAAACAGGAGCGCTTCGCAGCCAAGTGTGAAGCGGTTGGGATGAAGATCAGAAATCTCTAAATCTAAGACCATGGTTCTCATTCGGAAAAGGGTTGAGTGCCCTTTCCAGGTGGGGAGGAGTTCAAGTATCTTGGGGTGTTGTTCTCAAGTAAGGGTAGGATTTTTATTCCCCAGCCATTATTTTTGTATTTATTCAATTACCTCTTTTTGTACTTATTATTTACTTCGACTTATACGTATATATATATATATATATATATATATATATATATATATATATACGTATATATATATATGTGTATATATATATATATATACGTATATATATATGTATATATATATATATATATATATATATATATATATATATGTTAACGATGGGCTAAAGGAACAGGAACTGGAGTACGAGCAGGTCTGACAAACACTAAAGGAGATTCTTCATAAAGGGTTAGAATTTGGAGACAAGTTTACTTCACAATTGAATCACTACTCACTACTGTATTATAAATACACTATGAACCCACTGGCTGATGCTACTCAGAGATGAGATGGAGTATCCAGAACTGCAAACTAAACCGAAACAAAACAAATGAACCCACAAATGCAAGCTCATTTAAAAATCAATCAGAGCATCACCTCAGCGAGTTCTCCTTGACACCTCGCTTCATCTCTCTTTCGGTTTCTCTCTGCACCGCTGCTGCTTCAGCCTCTAATGACTGGAACTTGTGAGCCATAACAACATTACAGTGTAACAGAGGGGTAACAAATGCATAGATTGAGGAAATGTAAGCATTTTAGATGTCAATTTTTCATTGAGCTTAAAGGAATTTGCAAAGATAGCCACTGCATTTTATTTTTGACAGGTTTGTGAACCCAGCGATGAAATACAATTTGCGAAATGCAGCTGATTTGTCAGGCTTCTGGTTGGAGCGGAATCAAAATAGCATGCGCCTGCTATTTGCTCACTCTCAATTACAGATTTTACTTTGCAATGGTGTATAAGGTAATGATGGTCGGCATCCCGACATTGTGGAATAAGGGCATTCAATGGTTATAAATGTGCTTGGCACTGGAATTCATAAATAAAATAACGTTGCATCGTCCAACTTATACCATCAGGAATTTCCATAATGAGTCACTCTCGTGATTTGTTACTATGTCAAGTGCACAGTAAAATTTAGTAGTGTACATTTTTCTTCGTCCGAGTAAACAGATTGAAAATTGAGACTAAAATATTCAGCGTAAAACAATTTACACAATCACAAAACACAAAATTTATTTTGAGAATATTACGCTGATTATTTTACTCTCAAATATTACTTTGTTTTCTGGGACCAAATATAGTCTTAGAGTATAATGTACTCTACAAAATTTACTGTATAGTCAGTGAACAGCTTGTATTACAGTGTAACTTTAGTATTCCCTCAAAACAACTCACAGCCATTAACGTCTAAACCGCTTGAAACCAAATTAGGTCCATACATCCAAAAGTGACAATGTCTACATTGGGCCCAATAAACTAAGCTCTTGGCGCCATGGAACTAGAGTTAATAGGCCTTAGGTATGAAGGGAGAGCGGGTGTGTTACATATGGTATTATTGCTCACATGCAATCTACTTGTCACTGCGAGTTCAATATGTCATATCATGGTAAAGAACTCTGAGGATTAAAAATCAAATAAATAAATAAGTAATGCCAGCATTGCTGCAGAAGTTGAGTGGGTGGGGGCCTGTGCCGATCAGTCGTCCCAGAAGGTGTGGTCAATGCACAAGAAAGCCAGAAAACTGTGTGTTGAACACAAGCAGATTAGAAAATGTGATCTGGTGGGATGATGAGACAATAATGAACTCTTTTGGTTCAGATGGAGTCAAGCATGCGTGGCAGTAACCACGATAAGGACCCCCAAACACACCTCCATGATGAGCATTGCCTTGCTAAAGAAGCTGAGGCGAAAGGTGTTGGACTGGCAGAGCATGTCACCAGATCTAAACCCTATTGAGCATCTCTTGGGCACCCTCAAATTGAAAGTCTCTAACATCCACCAGGCCTGTTATGTCATCATTGAGGAGTGGAAGAGGAGTTCAATTGCAATCTATGAAGCCCTGGTGAACCCGTTGCCCAAGAGTGTTAAGACAGTGCTGGAAAACATGGTCGCCACACAAAATATTGATGTTTTTTTTTTTTAGGGGGAGGACATTTTCAACCAGGGGCCAGTTTTATGACTATTTTATATTTTCTCAAAGTGTCATTTCCTCAGTTAAGTAAAGCCACTTTCCACTAGGCTTGCTTTACGGTTACAGATGTGCGCACTACTCCGATTGCATGTTACAATCAAATGTAGGACCTATTTGGAAGAAATGACAGGTGTTTTTCTCAGACTTTCCGCCTTTAGCAGATGCATTTAAAAGTATTCCTCCACCTCCTCATTTTGAGTTGTCCCTCTCTCAAGTGCCTGTGGAAACCAGAAATCTTGTTTTGTGTAAATGTATCTGAGTGTCTGCGCAGTGGCCCAGGGGTGCCAGAATGTGCAGCCGACTACTAATGGACCATGTTAGTGTCTCATTGAGCAAACAACAGATGGGAACATCTGAGCTCAAGTCTTCAGTCAATCCATCTTATATAAAACTCTTTCTCCTTTCCCCTACTTGCTTTCAACCTCTGGACTACATAAAAAAGTTTGCTGCGTGTTGTGAATATTTACAACTGGTATCTCCAGTACAAGGATGTGGCCTCAATTAGAGACCTTTTTAAGGCCCACGTTCAAGAAGAATGTAACATTCTCCAATGCACAAAATATTGGAAGAGTGAAGCCAGAAGTTTTACTTTTTTTTACAGGTATTTTCAGAACATCAGGACATGATACACTAAACTTAGAAGACCTTTTGTTTGACTTAACATCTTTGAATGAATGGAAAACTATTTTGCTGCACATTTGTCCCATTCATCCATACATCATTCGAGCCGCTTGCTAAATGCAAGGTGCGCAATTCCCGTGTGCCACCTCGCCAATGATGAGGTGAAAAGAGGAGTGGAGAGGTAAATATTTTCCACACGTCTTACTTGCAGTGGGGCAACCTACCAAGCTATCAATGCAAAAAGAAAAAAAACAAACCCGCCTGTATGCAAATTGCATACGGTCATTCCACAATCGCACGTGATTGGTTTCAGTATTATCGCCAGAGTCTCGTGAAACAATTTTCAATTACCCCCCCTTCCGTGATGGAAAAAAAATAAAAGTATGACATGACATAAAATGACTTTTCTTTAGGGTTAGTATGGTATATGGTATGTTATGTATGTTTCCCCCAAGAGATCTACTGACAAATCGCCCCTCCACCCCCCCCCCCCCCAAAAAAAAAAAATATATTACAGTCCACCTCCATTGCAGTTGAAAATAATTGCCCACAATAACTTGTAGCATCATCACTCAACAAGATGGAAGTAATTAATTCTATCAGTCTGTTATCGAAAATGGTTTACATATTTGAGGCCTTGGAGAGAAAGTGAGGCTTGACAAGCACCAGTTCCACATGGCTGCATTTAATTACGAGGAAAACTAGATGTGGGGGTGGTGCTTATGTTAACTGATTTTCCCTCTTTAATCAGTGTAATCTTCAGTCATTGCCACATCACAATTCGAGGTTAATCGTTGCAGAATGGGTCGCAGCTCAATTGGGCATGCTACCATACTAACTTCAGTCGAGTATTTTACACCAACAAGGCAGATCCTAAAATCCTCACCGCCCCTGTGAGCAAGAAAGTAATGCAGTTTAAGAAATAATGACAAAACAGCTCTTGCAACCACAAAATAGGGACGTTACTTACTCAAGCGCTTCCCAAACCAAGAATTTAAAAAAACAAATCAGGACTTCCAACCCCTGAGTAACCATTCATTCTTTTGAATAGAAATCACTGAAGAACTAATGTTCCAAATGCAGACACATAATTACTTGAACATTGTTTCCCACACCATTGAAATACTTGGGCGGGCCGCCCAAGTAACCAGACGGCCGCCCAAGAAGTTTTAAAGAGCATTTAATAAAAATATATATTTAAAAAAATAATAATCTAAATGAATAAATACATAAATAAATATTACCCTCTCAAAAAAAAAAAAAAACGGGTCGCGACCGGCGATACAGAATCCAACGCCGTCACTCAGGCCTGGTTTAAAAGTCCGTCACCATTTTGAGTTTGTCGGATATTAACAACGGAGTAACATCAACAAACTGGTTGTGTTAGTGCGTTCTGTTGTGTCTTCACTGTCAACCTTTAATGAACAAGCGATTTTGTTGTCATTCATTATCACCATCAGGGGAGATGCAGACAATATGGTGTTTATCTGATGTTCAGAATTCATTCGCACCAACACCATTGACAACCTTGTTCTGGTTTTATATGCGTGTTTTGCTGCCTTTGTCGCACACTTTCATTGAATAGGCACTTGTAACGATTTTGCATTCGTCCATGATCAGCTCCAGGGAAAGTGCATACAATATGGCTAAGTGCTTTCGCTCGTAGCAGTGCATTTGTAAATAACAAACTCGTTTCTCGTCTATGCAAGGAATTGACGGAATACCTTTAAAAAACAAGTGAACGAAAGGACTTGTCCGGCATGAATACACGCGTAGATTTAAGAAGTGTAACAACATGAAAGGCGGAGTGAGGCGTGATTCTCAATTGACGTTTTATTTGCAAAAAGACCGAAAACACGACCAACACACAAATAAACAAGGCATTATTTTGTGTGTGTGTGCACATGTGCATGTGTGAGGAAGCGCAAGAGAGAGAGTAAGAATTGGGGTGGGCGATTGGAGGCGATCTGCAGGATTATTACCGGGAACGCTGGCGGGTTAAATGAGCCAGAACGTTTGTTGTTACGTCTTATGTAACATTGCACATATGCGTTTGCAAGAATTGGCTCTTGGTATTCCTACGAACTGCAGCAAGCACTAAGTCATTAAGTAGTCTTTCAATAACAGAGCAAACAGCACTTTTCCTTCTTTCCTGTGGCACAAACGCAGGGAAATTCAGTTGTGCATTATGAAATTATTTTTATAAGATTTGATGAACAAGCAATTCTCTGCTATAGCCCCAAAAAACAAATGTAACCAAATTGCACACCTTCTTTGATACCGTACTATTTAATTTTTGTTTTAATATGGAGAAATGTAGGAAAATTTTTAATTTTTAAAAACAAATCCACACCAAAATCTGGTTCTGGTTCTTGATAAACTCTAAAGACCACGGCTGGACTCTGAACAACATATGTTGCATATGACATTTGATGAGCAGAAATTGGAAAGAAACATACACTTCATTGAGCATAAAATTTCGTCATCTGTTGAGTCATTTGTTCAACATTTTATCCGTCAATAAGACCACTAGATGCTTCTCAAGTGTAGCAATTGAGTAACGGCTAATGAGGATTATCTTTAAATAGACTACTCCTAAATCAACGTTCAAGATTTACCTTTAATACCCCTTTAATCTTGTTGCGTGGCAACACTTATGGGGAGCATGTGTAAAGGTGAATTACACTTTTCTGTTGACTGTAAGACGCAGTCGCCTGCCACTTTGAGTCGCCCTGATCTTCTTATGTGCGCTTCAAATACTACGCTCTCGTGTAAATTCACTTATCCCCACAGATTGTTTGAAATTCAACTCACAGTTCTCATGTGCACACCACAACACTTTTTGAAACAAGTAGTCTTTTGCCAAGAATTCTTTCACTTTGGGGGAGACAACAAACCAGCTTTTAATCGTTCTACCTGTGACTATGGACAAACAACATGAGTCCCGGTTCTGCCACTCAATTCTCTCAGAAATGCAGGCAAAACCAGGGCTACTCGCTGATTCACTGGTCTTGGCCTAACCCTCTGTTTCATGTCCTAAATACACTGCTGCTCTTATCTAAATGAACAGCTCCGGTCTGGTGGCGACGCGTGTACTCGTCAGCATACTGCCAAGTGTAGAGAAAAGCTGATGTGAATACAGACTATACATGCATGAGCGCTGAGCACGCAGCACGAATCCCACCTCTGTCCCCATGCCCGCTTGCAGGGGCCCTCACAAAAACAATCTTCATTTGAAACACAGCAACGTATGCATATGCATATTGATGAACCAAATGAATTTGGGCACATTATTAAAGGAATGCGGGAGTGGAGAAACACAAATATTACTTTTCGTATCAGACAATATAATTTAGGTTTTGCGGCGCTGCAAAGTTACATGTTTTCAATTCACATGCAAGGTATGCTTTTCAAATCGATTCACCAGGACATAGCAGATGAGAGAAGTAAGCGGCCTTGTTAGTGACAGGAAAACTAAACACGGCTAAAAAAGTTAATGCACAATATGAACTGTACGAGCCTGATGGGCTTAACTCTACCGCGGCCAATAATGTTCTCATATCGACACATGTCAAAATGAATATCTTTAGCCCCAGTGGATCTCTTAACTTCCGCTGACTAGAATCAAAGAAGGGGTTTTATATTAACTCACGACGAATTACTGAGATCATTTTGGCAAGATATTAAACAATGTGCTTCATTCACTCAAATATTTCATGTGAAGAACTTTAATTCCTCCCCTGCAACTTGAAGAACAATATGGCAATTGCTGACATATTCCTAAAAACATTATTAAGTGTGCTATTGTTGAGTAATTGTAGCTTCCTTTTAGTTTTAAGTAGTATAATACCGAATAATATTATTTAATTTTGAATTATCTGACAGGCTAATAAAGGATTCTTTGGGCATACAAAAAGTGTCACGTTTGGTCAAATTTTGTTAAAAAAAAAAAGAACCAAATTAAATTGGATTCCTTTTTTTCCTCCTTAATACATTTTCAAGTTATCAAATCAGGAGTTGATATTTATATATATATAGCAGATCCTCAGACTCTGGTATTAAGTATTATTATTATGATTATTATTATTTTGAAAACATGAGGAAAAACAAGGACAGATTCAGAATCATCGCAAAAAACATAAACTTGCTTTTGTGATTAGTAATTATTCATAACTTTAATATCCTACCGGTTTTCTATAGTGCGTTTTATCATACTCTGTTGATTATATGTGATTTTCTCACGTTCTACGTCTTTATAATGAGGGAGATTATGATAAATATGGTTCCTTTTCCCTTTAAGTGGAGCTGTTGTATTGCTGAAAGGGATTTATGCCTGGGGTATTTTTTTATGACTTTCAGGATTATAAACAGAGTGTTCAAACTCTGTCTATTGGTGATTTTCACAACTTCCTGCGGCTACTTTAATATTTTGGCTTTTGTGAGCGTGTGTAGGTGTGTGTGTGCGAGTGTGTGGCTGGAGGCACTGTCAAGTACAGTATAATGATCGTATGGCTTTATAATTCATGGATTCTTACATTCACATATCTGAAATTCTGATGCCATGCATTCAGCAATGTATAAACACTGAACAAAAGCCTGAAGCCTGCACATTTCTGAACAAGCGATTAAATGCAGATCTAGCCTCAAGCTACTGCACATGCAGGTCATCTATGAAACTATTAACATGAAATAGTTGGGGAGTGGTTGCGCTTATCAAGGATTAGTTGCAGCAGTAGGGCGGCGGGCTTACCTGTGGTGAGGCGTTGAAGTGCAATATATGGCCCATTCGAGAGGATGATGTACACGTTTCCCAGTGGGCATAAAAGATAAGCGACGGAGATTTGTTAGGAATCATGAGCAAATAAATAGGGAAAAACATTCAAAAACTCTTCCCATTACAAATGTTTTAGGAATACAACGGGTAAATGTGCCATCATATTGATACAACTTAAAGACCAAAATGCATAGGAAGCATGGAAAAATCGTCCATCACAGCTCAAATCCGACAGCCATACATCTCACTTTAAGACGGAGGCAAAGATGTGCGACCAAAGAAGTGACATATGAAACAGTGTCATCTATTAAGAGAAATCGTCTCACAGCGAGGCTTCTTCTTGTTGCCTTTATGATCGCTGACAGTGACCACACAAAAGAGGAAAATGCAATCCAACGGCATCAATATTACTGCTGTCACACTGGAACTATCAGTGCAAAGCTTCCTCGTTGGGGAACTTTTCTATGTGGAACTCTGGGACACTCACATTGCGGTTATGTTTTCTGGCTAAAGCAATCGCAAACTGTGTTTGTAACCTTGTTATTGAATTAATAATGTGCTCACCACCACCTGTTTGTTCTCTGTTTGTTCTACTGGGGGTGCAATGGAAAGAAGAAAGTGACAGAGAAAAATCAATAATCCGCTAATTTCCAGAGCTGGGCAGTCCCGGGGGCGGAACGGACCTGCGGAATTTTGGGGCGGGTGAGTTGTTTTCGGGAGATACATTTAAAAAAGAGTTTGACGAAGCAAGGCCGGAGGTGGATTTTAGTCCAGCCATTGGTCAACCTACTCGGTGAATTTGGCTGTAGCAACACTGAAGCTGTCACTGTCATCGCGGGGCGACAATTTTTGTGAATAACGCCGTAGCTTTGAGGCTGGATTGGTATCTGGGTCGTTACCGGAGGGCGGGGGACTGACCGGCAAAAAAGGGTTAAGTGCCCAGCTATGGTTATTTCCCACATATGCACCATACTGAAACTGGGCCAGGGAAAGAAAGGAAATAGTATGGCTTGTGTGAGTTATGAGGAAATGGATTGTTCTGCAATTAACTTGTCTCAGTCCACGCTTAAAGTGACGGAGAGGTGTGTGTTTGTGATCCCTTTTTACTAGGTCAAGTTACTGGGTGACACAAATTCTGGCAGGTACCAAATGTGTCAAAAGGATAAACCCAACAAATGTTGTGGCACTTTCATTTATATGGTAATGCATTTTCAAAAAAGTACGCTATACAGTAGTTCAGAATTGTGGGGATTTTTGTCTAGAATTATTCAATTAACCGTGATTAATCACAGACCTCATCCGATTAATCGCGATTGAAAAAAATTTAATGGTTGGCCAGCTCTAATTTTTAGTTTATTTTTTTTATGTATTACATCGTTATAATACTGCAGTTTTGATTTCACTGAAAATTAAATGTTCCATAATGAATAAAATCCTACAAGAAAAAAAAGGGGGAAAGTCAAACTTAATCAGGGATTAAGTAGATAAGAGACACAATTACAGAGTAAAATGGCAAATATTTTCTAGGTCATTGAAGAGCAAATTCAGAATAATATGTAACAAAAACCAATTGTCTTCTTTTCAAGTTGAATGAGCACTGGTTGAACATCATATGCAGTGACTAGTTAGAAAACCCCCCAGAAGAAAACAAAATTAACTGAACAGAAAAAGGAACACATCATGCATATCTCTGTGACAGCACGTTTTATTGCCAATCCAACTACGTTCATTTCTCCATGAAGTATTACATTTCTTTTTGTCAAAAGGTGGATGCACATTGATTATAGTGTTTCATGGAGCATTTCATGTCCAATGGTGTAAATTGTGCTGCTGAGACACAATATATGGGTGCAAACATTTCCCATTTTTTCAAATCTGACCTGGGCCACCTTCATATTTGTTTCTAGATCGGATACGTATCAATTTTTTGGCAATAAGACCACATTGACGGAGCTCAAAGTGTGCTGCACGTGGGTGGCGGGAGCGCGCTGTGAGCTGGAAGATCAAAGTTGTTTTGAGTAACACTATTGACTTTATATTTGACCTTATTTAATCCCACTTAAAACATTAAGCATAAAGCAGATTTTATGGAGATGGTAGTAATTCACCCACGCAGTTTGGTTCTTTTCTTTTAGTGATATCAAATGGCCTTGCCTCATTTCCTCAAAACAATGTGCTATTACTGCCGACCAATCGCTCTTCTGTAGAAATGCCCCAACACGCTGGACCACATTTACTTCCGTAATCACTACGTCGTGAATGAATATATAAAATAATTATATAAAAAGCTTACACACAAAAAAATAATAATAATAAATCTGATTTTACCCAAATATCCAAATTGAGCATTATGACCAGCAGTGTGAACCTAGCCAAAAGCCCAAAATGCTCGCAGCGCAGTTCGGAGAGATTCCATGCTCGGGAGACAACTGACATCACCCGCGAATCTGCAAGGTTGTTTTGTGAAACAGTTGTTGTCTTTGCATTTGACTTTAATTTCATCCCACTTGAAACATGAAGCATAAAGTAGAAATTTGTAGTTATAGAAGTCAGACAGTCAGATGGTTAATTTATTACGGCGTGGCAATGACGTCGTCTTTTGTAGACGTCTCCATCGAGTGAGGAGATCGAGAAGCATTGCCTCATATCCACAAAATATTTGTACCTCCTCCCACTTCGCTACTGTAGTGATATGGGATGATAAAATGAGCCCCTACACGAGAGACCTTATTTATTTTCCATAAACACTGTACCAAGTGACATTTTTTTTTTTTTTTTAATGCAAGTCACTTGTCTTTGTGCGCATGCCGGTCACATCACGTACGTGTTGCGTTCACAATTTGTTTTTGTGATGTCACATAAAAAGTGACTACATAAAAAGGACCTTGAACGCGTCTATCTATATATTTTTTATCTACTCAGTAAAATGTTGACATGACAATGACATCATTACACAGAAACTAGGTGTCGGCGCTCTGGTGACAATGTTGATGGCAAGACAAAATAATAGAGAGTAAAGAATTTGTGGGTTGCCAAAGTCCCATACTTACAAATACAGTGGTGCCTTAGACTTTTTTTTGTAATGCAATACATGTAAACACCTTAATTGTATTGTTTTTGACTTTTGAACATTTGGATTAAAACGGTGAGAAAATTCGATGAGGAGGCAATTCCTCTTGTATATGCTAATATCAAAGATGAGCTGATTGTATGAACAACAACAATTTACTTCACAATAAGATATTTAATACTGACAAAGAAATAAATGAAAGCTGCATCAGTCAAAGAAGTCGATATTTCAGAGTACATGGACTGAAGTACAACATATCGGTTTGAAAACAACATTTAACATCATGCCACGATGACTGAGCAAGAGTATATCAAAAAGATCTACTTCATTTTACATACCATATTAAACAACAAAACAAAAATAGACTGGTGTCTGGTCTAGTATTTGTCTTTATTTATTTTTTACATTTATTTAGTTTATTATAATTTAATAATCAGATGACATGTAATCTTCAACAGTGTCTCTTGTTACCCAAATAAAAGTTTCCTGAAAAAATTGTAAGTTTCAGTCACGTGTGAAGACCAATCCACAAGACCTCGCCTGTGCTGTATAGAGTCGTCTCAACCATGAAATCTTAATTGCAAAGCAGATCACTCCATAAAGGTTATACAATCTGTTTACAAATGTGTGACACTGCATGGCAATCCTTCTGGTAATGCTTGCAATTATTTCACAGCAGGGCTGCAAGTGGTTTCTATAGGTCATGAGGTTTAGTGGAACTCTGTAACAATCAGGCAGTCTTTATTTTCTCACTTGTTAAAACTGTTGGAACAACTTAATAAGAATAATACAAATGTTTGTAGCGCTGTGTCAAAAGGATTCATATTTTGATGGGTAGAAAGTAAATCAGGAAGGGGTCAAGGCTTGCACTTGCATGGAAATCAGAACGTGCCAGTTTTTCCACTCAGTGCGCTGTCTACTAAAATAGAGCTCATCAATTTACTCATTGTCCGTTGCCATCCATTATTATGTGAGTATATACAGATTATTACACACCAAACCTGCTGTGCCATTTATTGGACAGTTCCAGCTCATTAAGAAGCACATTCACTTTTAACCTCATCTTCTTCTCATATATCTGTGTGATTATAATCTGTCTTCTTAAATTCTACCTGCATTCTTATCTCAATCACACTACTCATTTTCATTTACTTTTCAGATCACAATCCACGCGTTGCTCCATTTTTGCTCTCTCTGGTCCATGCTGCGATCTTTGCTCATTTCTCAGTCCCACAGACAGCATAGGCGGCACAATATCCGGAAGGTGTCATGCAATACCAGCAGCATAACAAGCCATCCAAAAAGACTAGAATTGCTCTCAGTAGATCACAATTTTTTTTTCTAAGGCTGAGCAATTTTATTTTGGATCAGATACAAATCCTACAACTTTAGGCACAAAGTGTACATGAAAGTTGCGACGCTGACATTATGCATTGAGAAATTAAGAAACAATGGGAACTAAAAACAAAAATGCATAAAAAGTTTAATATATAACTTTCAATAGGATATCCATCCATCCTTTATCTAAGCCGCTTCTCCTCACAAAGGTGGCGGGGATGGTGGAGCCTATGCCAGCTGTCTTCGGGCAGTAGGCGGGGTACATTCTGAACTGGTAGCTTGCCAATCGCAGTCAGTATGATATCCGAAAACAAAAATATTTAATAGGTGTAGACCTTAAAAGATTCTTGGTGAACTAAAAATTGTGAGTTGAGGAATATTTTGTTGTCACTGACAGAGCCTCCATTCAGTTGAGTTCCCACTCAGTCATTGAGTGAATGTGTATATGTGCCCTCTGAATTTTCCAAGTTACCCAATCCCAGATTGTCTGGTCGACTCAGCTTGTTGATGAGTGTTAAAAAATGTGTTGGGCTGTTCATATATTATACCTTTAAAAATCAGAATCATGTACATTTCACAAAAGATAACAAAACCTCAATTTTACCAGTTATCGCCAAGTCTGATATAATACCCGCGTGACAGAATAAACCATCAAAAACCTGCTTTCTAAAAGTCAGAATGTTGCTATGTCTAAAAAAAAATCATTAGTTCAGGAAACATTAGTGACATTAAATGTTTACAGGAAACTGTGGAAAAGAAGAAAAAACAGATTGCTGTATTTTTGTATTTCTATCGAAGGAATGCATTTTCTACCTCTACTAGTTCTACTTGTCAGTGGACTTTAATCCAGCCGGCAAAGGAAAGTGGGGACTGCATAAGAAGATTTAAGGCTGACATCGTGTAGTTCCTGAGGTGCAGTCAGTTGTAAAAGAACATCTTTGATTAGGAAGTTCCCCTAACACTGCGGCCACACGCTGAGGCTCATGGTTACTTCCTGGTACTATCCTTATTGATGACAAGGATTGAGCACAGCCCCGGGGAAGCTATGAGTAATGGAGTTGTACAACATTAGGGTCGGCACTGGCATACAAAAGCACATAGATACTCCTATAGTCCTGTACAGAAAACCAAGCCACGCAATTAAACCACGCAAAGAATTTGAGTTCTGACAGTACACACATTTCTTTGTGTCAAGCAAAGGAATTGGCTGACATAATCAATAAAACAGAGAAGCATAGTGAATGCACAGCCTTGTCTAGCCATCCCACCCCATAGAGACATGACCAACATAGTACGGTTGCTGCAATCATTCAAAGGTTGGCAGCAAACACTCTTGCTATCTTCTTTTCTTATTGTTGATGAATACAATAAAGGAGGAGTGCGGTGGTTTGCATTTTATGTATTCATGCATGTTTGTAATGCAACTAACAGTTTATGTATTTATGAATAATGTGGTGTGTTGCGTTGCTGTTTTGGAAGGATTCTGGGCCAAATGTTTAACATAAACATGATGTGAGATAATGCTAGTGATGCCTGATATGGACATTCTCGATTGATACCGATAGTCAATTTCCTGCTGTGTATGGCTATGTTTGTTCTGCATATCATTCCAAATCCGCAAAAAAATATTGGTCAAGTTGTCATATAGGGAAGAATAAGTCCCGCTGTAAGCACAACTATACCATGTCAGCCATCTAGTGGTGAATGGTGATATTACAACTTAAAATTACAGTCGACCCTTGCATGCTTGCTGGTTAGCACCCACGAATTCATGTATCCGCAGATTTCTTTTCAGTATTTTCAATTTTTTGAGGGATATTGTTTTTAAATCATAAATGGAGTTAGTATTGTACCCAGCAGCTTTGGTTTGTTGCGTGGGGAGAACCTTGGTCAAAGATGTAGTTACTTCTGCTCAGTCAAGCCATTTGGATTTTGATCTCATGGTATTGTAAAATCCACTTGAATTATATAACGAGCCATCTACTGGAACACATATTTTAGTGTTGAAGATTCCCACAACAAGATCACTCACACACAATAACTGTTGCGTTGAAAGCAGGCAAGAACAGAGAAAAACATCTGACAGTGTTTGTGTAGTATAATAAAGCCTTGAGAATCTGTATGTCTCCAGTCTGCTGTGTTTGCCTACCAGATCGATTCTCTCTTCCAACGAATTCATTATCGGACGTTTTGGAAAGGCCCTAAAATGCAGTCGCAATTGGACTTAGCACCATAATCGTTTATCTATTTTTTT